>NC_133338.1:5001000-5231000 GCF_030506205.2 Paramisgurnus dabryanus | reverse complement strand
AAACTGCGGTGCTTAAATATGTGTACAGGACAGACAGTATGAATGGATGGATAGCAGACAGACAGACGGACAGAGACAATAAATATAGTGGGATAGAGATACAGTACAAAGAGATAGACAGACAAGACAAACAGTAAAGATATGGACAGACTGACAGTAAAAACAACAAAAATGTCTATCTATCTAGATTCATCCTTGCATTGATCTATCCATATATCCTGGCTGCCACCAATTCGGAGCAATCCAAATCATGATTTTTAAATAAGTTACTATCATTTTTCTTTTTTAAGAATAAATAGTTAGAAATATTATTAGATTAAAATCATTGTTTAAAGAAAATGCTTTAAACCTATTAGATAAACAAACATAGATTCTTCTAACACATGCTATTACTATATAAAGAAGTATTATCAGGAAATAGTGAAATAAGGAAGTAACGTGTGCCGCAAGCAATACTTGACAGAGCTAAAACCAACAGAGTTAATATGTGGTGTGCTTAGACAGAGCTGAAATCTTTATTTAGCTTTGATAAGATAAAGACGAAGTGCCTTTCTGTTTACGTTGCCTTGACAAAAGCTAAACTGGATTCTTGGGAAATGTCGCTAACATATGATACAGTAGTTTATATGGCCTTCACTTAAAATAGGAATTTGCGTCAGGAATTCATGTGTGTCTTCACGACAGCATTTGTGTACATCACAGCCAATTTGCCACCATATTTATCCAAACATAATGACAGCGTGGAAGAAACATACCAAGTTTGATATGACATGACGACAGAGACCAGCTGCCGAGGTCACGGTAAAGTTTGGTATTTGTAGAGATGCATCTGTGGTTTATATATCAGTGTTCAAGTTTTAGCACTCAGAAATGCAAATCGTCATTTACTATAGATAGTTTTGTGTTATTTTCTGATCAGCATTAACTCTGATCCACTTTGCACCTTTGTTTCTAAGAAAGAAGTGTCAATTTAGGTTTTCCTTTGCATTTATAAAAAGAAATTACAAACACTCTTGAATGCTGTCAAGTAGAAGAAAAAGAAGAAGCTGTCAAAAAGATTTTACGTTAACACAAATCTGCTTAGATGACTAATTCTGCTGTATTACATGTACCAGGCCAGTAGGTGGCGATGTTACTTTGTAAAGAAACACTACAATTAATCAATTAATCAAGATAAAAAAGCATTAAGTAGTTTTATTTAAATGGATGATGAGGTTGGTTTATTACTACAAGTGACCTTGGACTATAGACGGTTTCAGCAGTAACAACATAAACAAGCGGCTGTCGCGGTCCGTACGTAACTTCCGGTAAACTCCGCTAAGAATAAATAATAACAAAGTACTTTAAACGTAGTTTATTTATATAACATGCATAAAAAAAACACATAGATTACCTAGGAAACCAAAACATTTGTTATTTCCGACGAGGCATTTGTTCAAGAGACCAGTTTAGCAACTAGTCACACCATTAAAAAAACGAAACCGGAAGTAAAGTTCGGATCCAGACATGTATCACGTGGGTCCGATGAAACTGTATATAAAGCAGCAAAATGTTGTAAACTTTGTCGATGAAGGGTTACTAAACTCCACCGATTTCTTTCTTCACCGCTGGATGCCTAGTATGTCACCCAACGCTTAGGTTGCTTAGCAACAGCAGACGCTACGGGAGCGCCCAAGCACTTTGGACAGAAGGAGAAAAATTTGCGTTGGTCATGTTTTCCGCATTGTTTCTAAACTAAATGTAAAGTGGCACTTATTAAGCTTATTTATCAAAGCATTGTAGAGATTACAACTCGAGAGATCCACCAATCAGAGAGGCATTCTGAATAAAATTAATTGACCGTATCTTGTGTTTTTTTTGTGGTTGCTCGGATCAAAGGATCCTGTAGGCCGCCATTGTTGTTTTGGGTTATACTCACACATGCCTACAAGCTAACTTAACACATCAGCGTGACTTCACCATTGTCGCAGATTCGTTTATACAGAGACGTCAAGTCGTTGTTATTTTTGTTTTGAAGTCGTGTATGCAATAAAACGTTACCATTTACGGTCGAATGTGGTTTCATTTCTGTTTTTGACAATTCACATTGACTAGACTGCTCTTTTTATAGCCTTTGGTTAAAGTGGCGGTGAGCACCATACAGACAAGAGTTCTTGATTCCTGTTCAATCTCAATCATTGGTTCCTGTTTATACTTTTCAGGTTACATTTCTATTTTGTCTTATACTAGGACAACTGGTAAACACGCTTGCTATGAGCACAGGTTCAACTTTGAACAAAACTCGGGTGACTTCTGAAATAACCGAATTCATTACATGACATGGATTATTTCATTTTATACCATTTGAATGCGTTATTCTGATTGGCTGTTCCAAGAAGTGTTCCATGGGTGTTGATTATTTTTCTGTAAACCGCACACCTAACCTTAAAATGTCTTAAAAATAGGCACCGGAGCAATGTTTGTGGTTTAAGCGGAAATAATGCTTAGCTTCGTGAGACCCTGGGTGTGCATTATTTTCGTATAATTAAATGGCCATCGTCAATTATTACTTACGTCTTATCACGAAAAGTACTATCACACAAGCAGTGCAGTGTTGTGCATGTCAGCACATTTAACTTTAGGAACAATTTTATTGCTTTATTGCGATCTGGAATACTTAATTCTGATTGGTCAGTTGTGACATTATACGTTTTGTTATTCCCTGATTGCACGTAACATTTAAAGAGTTCATATTAGTACCTCAGATGTACATACGATAGTGAATATTATTACTTAACAAGGTACATACTGCTACCAAATGTATACATATGTGGAAGCATTTTTGGACCATTTCATCTGATAGCGTATAAGAGTCTTTGAACATTTGAGTCGCTTTGGTTTTTGACTCTAATGATAAAATCTTGAGAAAAAGTGCACAGATGATTCACATTTAGATGTGTGGTTATTAGATGTGTGGCAGGTCAGGGTTTGCAGCTCTTTATTTTTAGCTCAAATGAAGTCGTGTGCATGTATATGAAACACATGCACGTCTCACCTAACAATGCACAACAGTACATTATCCGGTTCTTCCAGCGCAAACGTTTATTTGCATAGAAGTTGTAACTCTTTTCTATACAATCAAAGAGACTTTGGCTGTCAGTCCTTCAGTTTTAATCATATGTGAAATCATTTTTTTATTTTCAGGTGTACTAAATAAGTATTTTGGCGGCAGAGGTTTCAGTATCTTAAGACTGGTCTTCATGTGTTATTTCCTCTATACTGTGATCATGTTGATAGTGAAAATGAGAAAGCGTAGCTAAACTTTACATCTCACATCTGAAGTTTAGTCATATTAGATGAAGAGTTTGCATATGTGTTTTATATATATATACGTTATAGAGTTTTATTACACGGCTCTCTGGAATGCTTGATTCTGATTGGTCAGTTGAGACATTTGCAGGTTCGTTCTTTTCAAATAATAACCGCTCCAAAATAATAACGCATAGCCGGACTACTTGCACGAGTAAAATCGCTCCGCGCCAATAAAGATCAATAAAGATTACTGTCTGTTTGGCGCCATCTTGTGACAAACACTAGACAACCACGACAAGACACAGAGAGCTTACTGAGACTGAACTTGACAAAATAGAGCATGACAGCTACGAAGCCAACACACAAAAAAATACAGAATGGGCATTAAAACTTCTCAAAGACTGGTTAAAGAGAAAAAAATGGAGACAGACAAGTATGAAGCAGAGGATCTTAATAAGGTATTACGATCATTTTATGCATCTGTGCAAAGTTTCGCGGAAGGATAAAAATGTTAATTTAAAAAAAATATGCCAATAAAATGTTTCAAATTCATATTCATGTCCAGTTTTTTTTCTTATGTGGCAAGTAGCCGTGTAATAAGCGGGATAATGTAGAGGCAGCCGGTAGTTATCGCGAAATAAGCCCCTTCAGTGTGATACAAGACCCTCCGCTTCGCGTCGGGTCCTGATCACACTGTCGGGGCTTATTTCCCAATAACTACCGGCTGCCTCTACATTATCCCTTACATATTGTCTTTTAAAGACTAAATATCATTAGTTTTGTTATCAGATTCAGTTTAAGTATATGATTGCTTGAAGAATGTAAATTTATGTCCCAATGTTGACAGGTATGATGTAGGGACTGCTCATCCTCATGTTTAATATTTTGGGACTTCTCTTCACGTAGACTTAAATGTTCCCGCCTACTAGTGATGTGGAGGAAGCGGTTGATATTTTAGCTTGAGAACAAAATTTCAAAGGTAAAATAATGGAATCAATTAAAAATATGGATGTCGACTTATTATCAGCGTCAACGCAGTCAATTGTCAGTGTCGACCAGCTATACTTTGTAGGGACTGTATCTGATGGTCACTATGTAGGGACTGCTACTCTTCATGTTAACTATGTATGGATTGTTCCTTATGTTGGCTATGCAAGCATGTTCACTATGTTTACTAGGGACTGCTCCTTCTCATATTTACTATGTGGGGGACTGTTTCTCACGTTCACTATGTAGGGACTGCTCTTCATGTTTTCTATGTAGGGACTGCTCCTCACATTCACTATTTATGAACTGCTCCTCATGTTCATTATGTACTATGAAGCGACTGCTCCTCATGTTCACTACGTAGGGACTGCTCTTCACATTGACTATGTAGGGACTGCTCTTAACGTTCACTATGTACTAGGGACTGTTCCTAATGTACAATATGTACTATGAAGCGACTGCTTCTCGTGTTCACTATGTAGGGACTGCTCCTCATGTTCACTTTGCAGGGACTGCTCCTCATGTTCACTATGTAGGGGCCGCTTCTCATGTTCACCATGTAGGGACTGCTCCTCGTTAACTATGTGGGGACTGTTTCTCATGTTTACTATGTAGGGACTGCTCCTCACGTTCACTATGTAGGGACTGCTCTTCATGTTCACTATGTAGGGACTGCTCCTCACATTCACTATTTATGAACTGCTCCTCATGTTCATTATGTACTATGAAGCGACTGCTCCTCATGTTCACTACGTAGGGACTGCTCTTCACATTCACTATGTAGGGACTGCTCTTCACGTTCACTATGTAGGGACTGTTCCTAATGTTCAATATGTACTATGAAGCGACTGCTTCTCGTGTTCACTATGAAGCGACTGCTTCTCGTGTTCACTATGTAGGGACTGCTCCTCATGTTCACTTTGCAGGGACTGCTCCTCATGTTCACCATGTAGGGACTGCTCCTCCTCATGTTCACCATGAAGGAACTGTTCCTCGTTAACTATGTGGGGACTGTTTCTCATGTTTACTATGTAGGGACTGCTCTTCATGTTCACTATGTAGGGACTGCTCCTCACATTCACTATTTATGAACTGCTCATCATGTTCATTATGTACTATGAAGCGACTGCTCCTCATGTTCACTACGTAGGGACTGCTCTTCACATTCACTATGTAGGGACTGCTCTTCACGTTCACTATGTAGGGACTGTTCCTAATGTTCAATATGTACTATGAAGCGACTGCTTCTCGTGTTCACTATGAAGCGACTGCTTCTCGTGTTCACTATGTAGGGACTGCTCCTCATGTTCACTTTGCAGGGACTGCTCCTCATGTTCACTATGTAGGGGCCGCTTCTCATGTTCACCATGTAGGGACTGTTCCTCCTCATGTTCACCATGAAGGAACTGTTCCTCGTTAACTATGTGGGGACTGTTTCTCATGTTTACTATGTAGGGACTGCTCCTCACGTTCACTATGTAGGGACTGCTCTTCATGTTCACTATGTAGGGACTGCTCCTCACATTCACTATTTATGAACTGCTCATCATGTTCATTATGTACTATGAAGCGACTGCTCCTCATGTTCACTACGTAGGGACTGCTCTTCACATTCACTATGTAGGGACTGCTCTTCACGTTCACCATGTGGGGACAGTTCCTCACGTTCATTATGTAGGAACTGCTCCTCATGTTCATTATGTACTATGAAGCGACTGCTCTTTATGTTCACTATGTAGGGACTGTTCCTCATGTTCACTGTGTACTATGAAGCAACTGGTTCTCGTGTTCACTATGTAGGGACTGTTCCTCATGTTTACTATGTAGGGACTGTTCCTCATGTTTACTATGTACTATGAAGCGACTGCTTCTCGTGTTCACTATGTAGGGACTGCTCCTCACGTTCACTATGTAGGGACTGCTCTTCATGTTCACTATGTAGGGACTGCTCCTCACATTCACTATTTATGAACTGCTCATCATGTTCATTATGTACTATGAAGCGACTGCTCCTCATGTTCACTACGTACGGACTGCTCTTCACGTTCACTATGTAGGGACTGTTCCTAATGTTCAATATGTACTATGAAGCAACTGCTTCTCGTGTTCACTATGTAGGGACTGCTCCTCATGTTCACTTTGCAGGGACTGCTCCTCATGTTCACTATGTAGGGGCCGCTTCTCATGTTCACCATGTAGGGACTGCTCCTCCTCATGTTCACCATGTAGGCACTGTTCCTAGTTAACTATGTAGGGACTGTTCCTCACGTTCACCATGTGGGGACAGTTCCTCACGTTCATTATGTAGGAACTGCTCCTCACATTCACTATGTAGGGACTGTTCCTCAGGTTCATTATGTACTATGAAGCGACTGCTTCTCGTGTTCACTATGTAGGGACTGCTCCCTCATGTTCACTTTGTAGGTACTACTCCTCATGTTCACTATGTAGGGACCGCTTCTCATGTTCACCATGTAGGGACTGCTCCTCTTCATGTTGACTATGTAGGGACTGTTCCTCGTTAACTATGTGGGGACTGTTCCTCATGTTGACTATGGAGAGACTGTTCCTCGCTAACTATGTGGGGACTGTTTCTCATGCTTACTATGTAGGGACTGTTCCTCACGTTCACCATGTGGGGACTGTTCCTCATGTTTATTATGTAGAGACTGTTCCTCACATTCATTATGTAGGGACTGTTCCTCATGTTCACTATGTACTATGAAGCAACTGCTCTTCATGTCTATTATGTAAGGTCTGCTCTTTATGTTCACTATGTACTAGGGACGGTTCCTCACGGTCACTATGTAGCGACTGTTCCTCATGTTCACTATATAGGGACTGTTCCTCATGTTCAATGTGTACTATGAAGCGACTGCTCTCTTCATGTTCAATGTGTAAGGACTGCTCTAATGTTCTTTATGTAGGGACTGTTCCTCATGTTGACTATGTAACAACAGCTGCTCCTCACGTTCACTATGTAGGGACTGTTCCTCATGTTGACTATGTAACGCCAGCTGCTCCTCATGTTCACTATGTAGGGACTGTTCCTCAGGTTCACTTTGTACTATGAAGCGACTACTCTTCATGTTCAATGTGTAAGGACTGCTCTTTATGTTCATTATGTAGGGACTGCCCTTCATATTCACTATGTTGGGACAGTTCCTCATAATCACTATGTAGGGACTGCTCCTCACATTTACTATGCAGGGACTGCTCCTCATGTTCACCATGTAGGGACCACTTCTCTTGTTCACCATGTAGGGACTGTTCCTCGTTAACTATGTGTGGACTGTTTCTCACGTTCACTACGTAGGGACTGTTCCTCAGGTTCACTATGTAGGGACTGTTCCTCAGGTTCACTATGTAGGGACTGCTCTTCATGTTCACTATGTAGGGACTGCTCCTCACATTCACTATTTATGAACTGCTCATCATGTTCACTAGGGACTATTCCTCACTGCTCTCAACTTTCACATCTTCTGAAGATATATTGCGTGGTGTTTGTGGTGCTAAATGATGCTCGGGTGTTTTGGGGTGGTTGCCAGGGCGTTGATATGCGGTTGCTAAGGTGTTCAGTGTGGGTTTTAGGCCCTGTGTTCTGGTTCTTGCAAGTGAAAATGAGCCCAACCTAAAAATTTTGATATTCTGGCCTCAGATACAACTCAGTAATATACTACTGTTTTATTTCTTCTTCATCGTACTGCAAGTATGAGCGCTAATCTTATTGATGCTTGCTTTAGCTAACACCACAAATGAACCTTTTTTGAGACTTGGTTAGATTATCATCGCTTGAGGTATAGCACTACAAAGTTTGCTTTTCTTAAGACGAACATCCTGTTAGCCATAGTTAGAGTTTATGTTTATTTCCTTCTTCATTTTACAAACTCTCCTATCTGTTTCTCTTCTCTTTAGCGCAGATCCAAATTGACTCCAATCTGTTTTTCGCAATATAGATTTTTCCATCCCACCCAAAGTCTCTCTTCAGCCAGCGTGCTCCAATTTACCCAAAAACAGAACGAGGAAAACAAAGAGCCGCCCTCATGTGCCAAAACACCCCCTCCCGTCCCCATCGTCCCCCTCCCCTGACAAACACAGACACTGCTAGGGGACGCAGTGACCTGTCGCCATATTGCTTTCCAGGACAGGGCCGTGTGGGAAAGTCCCAGAACTCAGGCATGGTGCAGATTGTATTATCCTCAATGTTTTCTTTTCAAGACATCTGCACCTTCTCTACCACAAGCTGCTTTGTTCAAAAGCCCAGTGAAAGTGGAAAAACAGCCCGATGACCCTCTAAAGAGACATCCTGAGGAATTTCCTTACAAAGACTCCTGTCTATGGAAGTCTGGGAATTCCAAATAAAGCTCCGTTTGAGTCTATTATAACCTATATTGCTAATCCTTGTATGCTCGCGTATGACTTTTGTACTGAGAAAGCAATCAAAGTAATATGAGAAATTAGGTCATGAATGAAGAATTAAGATATGAATGAGAAGGTAGGTAAGGAAAATAAGTTAACAGATGTGGAAAGAGTGGAAAAAAGGTGTTGAAGGTCATTTGATGCAGGCCAAAAATGATAATCTTGTCTGCAGTGTGCTTCGCCCTCCCATCTCTGGAATGCTCTCTGGACTTGGTGCCAAGTCAAACTGAAATTTTGGTTGACAAAAATGCTGATTTTGGTCTTCCTTTGCAAAACAGGGTGTGAAAGAGGAGACCGCCAAGCCCAAAGAGGTGAAATGCGCTGGGAAGGCTGGTTGGTTGAAGAAAAGTTCAGGGAAGATCTTGAGCAGCTACAAGGATCGATACATTCAACTGGAACGAACTGTGATTGACATCTATGAGAATGAGGTAAAACGACGGGTAACTGTACCTGCAATGTTTAAAATCAATGTCTTGTAACCCATTTTAATTTTATAATGTGACATTTATAGAGTGAAACACAATCCGAATCCGGAAAGATCAGGATGGGTGTTCCATACATGAAAGATTGATAAAAGATTAAAACAGCTCTGAATGAATAACATGCACTAAAGAATGATACGCAATAAGATCAGGAACATTCATACGTTTAAAGATTTCTTGTTGACGGCAAAATTAATTTGCACCAGACATCTAGCTATGATAAATTTTAAAGGAAAACATCACCATTTTTCAATATTTTACTACATTCTAACCTCAACTTAGATGAATTAATACATACCTATCTTTTTTAATGCGTGCACTTTTAATCTTTGTACAGTGCCTCGTGAATGTGTTAGCATTTAGCCTAGCCCCATTCATTCCTTAGGATCCAAACAGGGATGAATTTAGAAAAACGTGTTTTCCCTATTTGAAGACTGTTACATGAGTAAGTATGGTGGCACAAATAAAACTTTGAATGAATGGGGCTAGGCTAAATGCTAACACATTCAAGAAGCGCTGTACAAAGATTAAAAGTGCACGCATTGAAAAAAGATATGTATGTATTAATTCATCTAAGTTGAGGTAAGAACATAGTAAAATATTGAAAAACTGTGGTGTTTTCCTTTAAAGGGATAGTTCACCCCAAATTAAAATTTGTTATTATTTGTAACCCAACAATTGTGGTGCACCATTGACTATTTTCCTACTATGGAAGTCAGTGGTGCTCAAATACGGTTTGATTACAAATATCTTCCTTTGTGTTCAGCAGAACAAACACATTTATACAAGTTTGAAACAACTTGAGGGCGAGTAAATAATGATAGATATATGTGTTGCAAACTTGACGAGTTTGTCACTTTCAAGTGGCAATTTTAACATGCTATAATAAGCAGAAGACACACCCAAAAACGGCACATTTTTGCTCACACCTACAAAGTTGCAATTTCTACATGCTATAATAAATTATCTGTGGGGTATAACTTCACAAATGTACTCTGGGGACACCAAAGACTAATTTTACATCTTGAAAATGTTTTGTGAAATGTCTCCTTTAATTTTTATTATTAGCCTATTCATTCATTCTGTTAGATGCCTAATTTTTATTTTTCTAAACAATGTTTGGAGGACTCTCAAATTCATGCAATGCCAAGATGATGCCTAGACACTTACAATACTAATTTCTGAACATATTTTGATATCTTGAACAATGTTGCCATGGCGAGAGAATGGTTTTATGGCTAGAAAAGGAAACAGGAAGTGACTCGTATCTTCTGCATAAATTGAGTGATTTTAATCAAACTTGACCTGTATGTTTAATCTTGGGGTTTGATCATATTGGTGTGGTTATTCTGAATCATAGTCATAGCCCCAGCAACATTAAGTGTGTCAACTTAAAACAGACTTTAAAAAATTGAACTTATATACAGTACTGTGTAAAAGTCTTAAGCCATCATGCCAGAATTAGATTAGTTGTTTTTGCAATGTTATAGTGATGATACATAATAATTTCTCAGTCTCTTTAATAAAATACATCCAGAAAATACAAGAAATGTGTATGTAGTATTAAAAACTGTATAAAAATGTAAACTGATGTGTCAAGTTTTTAGGGTAAACTGCCCTTACACTTGAGTAATACACTCTTAAAACGAATGTGAATCCACCCATCTCTGTGTTATTATTGAAACAACACATTTTAACACAACTTGTGTTATATTTGAAAACAAAATGACACATAATGTGTTAATACTACACATAATGTGTTAAAAGCTTAACGCACAAAGATGTGTAAATCCTTTCTAAGAGTGTAGCAGGCAACTGCAGGATCTCTTAAACTTAAATAAAATTAAATCCTTATTTAAAATTTTAAAGAAATTAGTATTTTTACTTAATTCTGCTCAAAAACGTTCAAGATATGTATCGTGCCAAGAGAGGTCACACTAAACACAGACGATGCCTAAGGAAGACATTTAGTCCTAAAAATGTCGTTTTTTATTTTTTGTTCATATTTTCTGTATTTTCTGTTTGTATCTTAATAAAATAGATAAAAAAATAAATATGGATGGACATTAAAACTTCTAAAACAATAAGTCTGGTGGTGGTGGCCTACGACTGTTGCACAGTACTGTATACTTATTACACAAGATGTAATATAAATGTCACCAATTATCCGATTCACGATTTTACATTTCCTTTGGTGTGTAAGTGTGTATTAGTACATGAAGGGTTCCCACGGGTCCTTGAAATCCTTGAAAGTTTGTGTTTCTGGGGGAAAAATTTCAAGGCCTGGGAAGTTTTTGAAAATAAACATACATAGATACAGGTCATTGAAAATGGTTGAATCTATTTTATGCAAGAAAATTTCTCGAAAAAAATCCCTGTGTAGTGTAGGATAATATCATAACAATTCTAGACTTTTTAAGCATAAATGCAAAAATGTTCGACAAATGAAAACGTCTCGAGTTTCGTATGTAACTGTTGTACTTCCTGCGTCCCTGTAACACCGTCTTTGACAATATTTCAGATAGCGATATACTTCCTGGCTCCCGCGTCACCCTGTCTTTGCCGTTAAGCCTCACCATTGGTTGAATTTGATATACACATTCAGACGCACTTACCCATGGAGGCTTCCCCAAAGTGACACAGCGCGAGTTCCCTTGAAAGGGAACTGTAACAATGTATCTTAAAAGGTAACACAATGTAACCTTGCTCTCACTTGAAATGTATCCCCACATTTGGTCCTTGAATTTGAGGGTATTGGACTTGGAAAGTCCTTGAAAGGTCCTTGAATTTGAAGTGAACTAAGGTGTGGGAACCCTGTACATGTTAATGATATGCAAAAGGTACAAACCCCAAAGTAAACAATGACGCGAGCTATCATCTCCAACGTAAATCTCTTTTCTTGGACTACAACAAACACACGGATTGTAGGCAACAGTTTACGTCCTTGGATTGGTGATGTAGTAAAGACCGACATTATCATAAATCCTCCCGGTTAGACTCGCAGCCTGTAATTAACTCCTGTTAGTATGGCACTGTGAACGAATCTTTCAAACATGGTAAGGAGCGTCACATTTCCGGCTGACGAAAATCACAATGTACAGATTAGCTGGCCAATCACTGAATTTTGTACAAAATCAGTGCGTTTCAGGAAGAGAGGGAAATCTGGAGCTAAAGAATATACGTATGTGCAAATAATGTGTTTTTTAACCATAAACCACACATTGTATTATACCAAATACACAAAATAACATTGTTTTTTTAGCAATGAAATAGGTGCACTTTAATAGCATGTATGACATTGTATTTACAAATGATTAAACCAAATAGTGTATTCGTGACATTTAAACGTCTTAAAACCGAAAGTAACTTTGTTTTCCTCCCGGAAGGTTTGCATTTGTTAATAATTAGCAAATAAAATCAATATTTAATCTTCCTTACCTTACTTATGAGGTAAACAGTCGTGTAATAAGTGACTTTGCGTCTGTTCCTGTTCACACTGTTGGGGCTTATTTATTTCTGCATTAACAACCGGCGTTCTGTACATTATCCCTTACCTAAATCACTTTAAACTTTGTTAAAATAATATAGAGACAAGGCTGGTGAAAAATTGTTAAAGGCTTGGTGATATATTAAATAATGTTTCCATGGCAACGTATCTATTTTATATTAATTTCATTTGTAAGGCTCTGAGAATGCCTAAAATGTCTTTAAATTTGGCACAGACGTCAAAGATGACGACTGGTAGGTTTACGGCAAAACTGTAGACATGCGTGGCAGGGGGTTCTGTAGCGCCCCTAGTTTTGATTAAAGGTGCAGTGTGGAAAATTTTAGCGGCATCTAGTGGTAACAGCTCAGTCCACTGCTCACCCCTCGCTTTTGAAACACATAGAGAAGCTACAGTAGCCGCCACCGGACAAACATGTCATCGTCGAAGAGAGCCTAGTAAAAAAAATTTGCCTGTTAAGGGCTTCTGTAGAAACATGGCGGCCCCAAAATGGCGGCTTCCATGTAAGGGGACCCTCTGTGTATGTAGATAAAAACATCTCATTCTAAGGCAATAAACATATAACGGTTCATTATGAAAGGTCTTTATACACCCCTGATCATTTAGTTTTGTATATTATTTTGCATTTCTGTCAAGAGAGCCTTTTAAAAGTTACACACTGCACCTTTAAGGTAATAAACACAACGGTTCTTTATGAAAGGTCTTTATGCACCACGGATAATATAGTTTTAAATATTATTTTGCATTTCTGTCAAGAGAGCCTTTTAAAAATTACACACTGCACCTTTAAAGCGGTGCGGTTAGTTCGTTTTCTTGACAGTACTACAGTGCTTGTCATCGCTGCTAGCAGCTATATTTGATATAGATTTATTTTGCCTGCGAATACCAAATACGAAAGTCAAATAGCTCAATATAAATCTTTTCCTGTCCACATCATCCTTTAAGAGAAATGTTAAGAAAAACATTTAATATTTTATGAACATGAAGTGAACTGAGTAATAAAGTTTGTACATCTTTTACCCTTGTGCAGGAATTAACAACATGTTTGGAAAAGTTGGACCTGGAGAACTACGAAAAGTGTCACGAGCTGAAAAGCACATTCAAGAAGAAACAAAGGCTGGTACTAATACGAAACCCCAAGAGCGGCAACAAGGTAATAATGACCATAGCAGCCCAACACCACATCAGCCATATGAGACTGCTGTTTCTTTTGTATGTGATATAAAGAGTGACTGTCATTGGTGTGACAATGCCAAGCACAGATGCCTGCAGCTGTGACGTCAGTGGCTCAATATGTCACGCACTACAGGCACACTAGATCTTTGTGCTGCTGAATGTAATGAATCAGAGACGTATCTGAACAGACACATGACCGATGATGGTCCTCCAATGGCATTGGATCCAAAGTTTGACTTTGACCGATAGCAGACGTTTTATGTGGGCTTTTTGGGTACTACTTTTTGTGCTGTTCTGTTACTGCGTGTTATAAAATCCAGGATAAAAGAGATAACATTCCTGTTTTAGATTACAGTGTAGAATATCAGAACAACCATTGGTTGTCGCCATGTTTTATGTTTTTTTTTTTTTTTTTAAGGCAGTGCAAGATTTCCTGTATGACTTTGCAGTGGTATATCAAAAGAGCCACAGGCCTGCAGTTTTTCTTTTTAGTGAAAAGTGAATTTCATGAATCTTAGGACTATATGCACGGAAATGTAGGTACTTTCAGCTATCTGATGGTCAATAAATAATTTTAGCATGGCGGATAACATCTTTACATCTATACTTATACATGTGACCCTGGGTGTGATCATGTCAAAGATCGAAATCAAGGCGATCCTAATCTCATAAATAGATAAGCAAGTTTTAAATGTCCGGTTCACACATTTTAGCTGACCGAAACTCTTTAATATCTCTTTTGACTTACTGTGTATACACATGTTGTGCTGTTACTTCATATTACAGTTGTTATAGAGGGTTAATGTCAAATTCACACAGAAGGAAGTGCACAGTTGATATGTCGTAATTTTTGGCCTCACGTGTAGTATGTGGCACACCGTCTTAAAGTGCTAACATCTGTGACCCTGTAAATATTTTTGTGAATCTTTATATATCTATATTCATGGTCTGCACTGTATTATAGTCTGAATTCAGGGAGTTTTGGATGTAGGGAGGGTCTGAAGAAATGCGGAAGATACCTAACGGGTGAAGTATGCATTATTACTAACAGATGACGAGAGCGAATCGCTGGCGCACTGCAAAGAGCTCAGCAGATGTCAAGAGACTTCTCCAAAAGAGAAAATGTGTGTGTGTGTGTGTAAAGAGCAACCAGACCATCATGTCAGTTTTTCCTCTCTTGAGCTGTGCGACCAGCCAGCTGTATGAGTCAAACAGTCCGAGTGCGTTTTGTTTTATTACTCGACATACTGTGCATACTGTAGTTCTTGAAAAGATTTTAAAGACTAAAGACAGGCCAGATGTGGTAAACATCTGTGCCTTTAAAGTCCCAATGAAATCAAAATGAAAGTTTTTTAGCTTTTAGTATGAATATGTTAGCTTTAAGGATATCAATAAAATGGCGTGCTCCAAAACTTTGGCAAATGTTGCATTTAAAAGAAATCGGCATTTAAAGCTTACAGCTTGTTTATGACACCATTCTGTAGCTTTTTGGCAGTTTCCAGGCTTTTTGTGAGGTAATTAAACCCTATTGGTTTTTTTAAAAAAAGGGGGAGCTTCTCAGTATGTCACGCCCTAAGTTCCTGTTTCCTGTTGTGGAAATTATGTCGAATTTTAAGGCACTTGAGTGGTTCCTTTTCATTGATAGTGTATAGATAATATTTATGGTAACAATGACACCATAACCCTAAATATTAAAAAAAGTCCCAAACCATTGGTGTTACAGACTTGAATGTTATGTCAGATTGTATAGCTCGAGGAATAAAGATGTGCTATTACTTTTCAAACCAGTCTTGTGAACTACAAAATGGTAAAATGAAAAAATCCCAAACTGAGCCATATTAACTCTTTTACTGCCAGCGTTTTTTTTAAAAGTTGCCAGCCAGCGCCAGCGTTTTTCCTGATTTTCACCAAAGTTTAATGCCTTCCAGAAAATGTTCTTCTTTAAATATATAAACATACAATATACCAAATGAAAGAACAGACCCTCTGCTTTGAAACAAAAAAAAAAACGTTTTATCCTACCTTCAGTGGTTCTTTTGTAATCAGCTTTTGAATATGGGTAGGTTTCTGCAAAAACACCACATTTTGAGCAAAAAGCAGAGATAATTCCATTTTTGTGACGGACTTTTCATAGAGATCCCATTCAGAGCGATCTTTAAAACAGACACAGACATGCAGCCGCTTGCCATAGGGCAATACTTCCGGGTTTTTCTCTTAATTAACGAGATATCTCGTCAATGGCGGTGAAAGAGTTAAAGGGGCCATGGCACAAGACTTTTTTAAGATGTCAAATAAATCTTTGGTGTCCCCAGAGCACATATGTGAAGTTTTAGCTCAAAATACCATATAAATAATTTATTATAGCATGATAAAATTGCCACTTTGTAGGTGTGTGCAAAAATGTGCCGTTTTGGGTGTGTCCTTTAAAATGCAAATGAGCTGATGAAATTCAAACACTGATCACAATGATGGTGGTTTGATGCAATTAAAACTCAATTGTGCTTTTCTCTGCACTAAATGGCAGTGCCGTGGTTGGATAGTGCAGATTAAGGGGTGGTATTATTATAATAAGAGCTCCTTATGACATCATAAGGAGAGCCAAATTTCAACAACCTATTTTTTCATGTGCTTGTAGAGAATGGTTTACCAAAAATTAAGATCTTTTTCACATTTTCTAGGGTTATAGAAGCACTGGGGACCTAATCATAGCACTTAAACATGAAAAAAGTCAGATTTTTAATGCCATGGCTTTAAGAGAAATAATATTGGGTCAATATTAAACTACATAGTGTTAAGAACCAAAACCGTAGAATTGTGGCCGTAGGTTTTGCATGGACAAGCAGATACTTTAATAAAAGTACATACTGTTTTCATGTACTTCAAAGGCTCATGCTGAGACGGTCAGTATACAGGATGCTACTCACACCTCATATGAACCCAGCACAGCTGAACAATAGGGCAGACAAATAAACATCCTACAAAGAAAGACAGAAAGAATTCAGTCTGAACTACACTTCATTTTGAAGACATTTAAGCATTTACATATATTATTTGCATAAGTGAAAGTACTGTAAAAAGTTGGATTAACTTAAAAGTTTTGAAGTTACTTTTTCTCACTTTAAATTGAAAAAGCTTACATTTAGGCGTTACCAGTTTAAGTAGATCCAACTTTCACTTTTTACAGTGTAATGCTTTGATAAAATTCAGATTTTTACAGAGGTAGTGAAGTATTTTTACTCTACTCAAGTACACTTTTAAAGTATCTGGAATTTTCTTTTGGAAAACCTCATTACATAACATTTCATAAATACATTCCTGGTTGCCCTTAATTTTTAAGTAAATTCAACATACTATTTTTATCTTGACTAATGTTGCTATAACTTATAAAACAAAGTTGAAATATTTTAAGCTAATCATTTTTAAAGTTATAGCAAATACTCACTAGCCAAGATTAATAATAATAAGTTGAAATGACTTGTAAATCCAAGTTGATTACACTTAACATTTTAAGGTAGTAGGGAAGAGCAGGGGCGGAAGTTTTTTTTAGATTTTTAAAGATAGACAGAGATATATATTTGCTGTGGTCAATAACTCACAAGTGTTGTCTATTAATACCAGGTGGAATTTTGAACAAATGTAAAACGACGTCAGTATAATCTAACTTTAAACATAAGTAGCGCATTGTTACTTTTGACCTTTGAAAGTCACACACAGGTGGGTCAAAAGTAACACAACAAAACAACATAGATTTTTGTGTTACCCTTGTTTTTAGGGAATATACATGACTCTGACGTTGTTTATATGTAACTGCAAACATATTTTGTTGTTTATCTTTGCAAAAAAATATGAAATTACTTTTTCATTTAACATTTCTGTTACATAAAATGTTCCAAAAGCAGCCCGACAGTACAAACTTTTTTTTACAGAAACTCCTTACTAGCCAAGAATAGTTGTTGAATTGAATAAATAATAATAATAATAATTATAATAATTAATGTATTAAACTTAAAATTTTAAGGTTTTAATTCTTTACAGCGTTGAATTAACTTAAAGTTGGATTAACTTTTATTCAACTTAAATTTTCTAAGTTTCTAAGTTGAAAAAGCTATCAATTGAATATTTTTATGCAGATTAAACTTAAAATGTTTACAGTGTACTTAAAGGCGTTCTAAGCGAATATGCGAGACGTTAGTTTTTGTTGACGTTTGAATTATTTTCAAACAGACGGAGCGTAGCTAACTCCTCCCCCTCCCTTCCGTGCTTTCATGAATGCGCCCAACCCCCACCCCCAAATCCTTTTTGTCGTTTATTGGCTGGAACACTTTGTTTTTTTTTTTTGGTGCTAGGTTTGGCCACTGTGTTGTTATTGCCATTTGTGAAGCCTGGGCTGTCTACAGAGATCGCATTTTTTTACAGTTTGATCAGTGGACAGGCAGCAAGCAGATAATGAGGAGATGTTTGCTGTATGTAACAAAAACATTTTTATGGTCTAAAACGCGTCAATTCGCTTAGAGCACCTTTACGTACTCGCGGTGTACATAAAAAATTTAGTACTTTCTGGAGGGCCGTTCTCAATATAACGGTAACTATATTAGCGTCAACACCACCGAATGATAACGCGTGGTGCAGTACTCCTGCAAATCACTTACTTTCAATGGTATTATCTAATATTGCATATTTCCTTTACTAAAAACGCTTGTTATTGTTCATGTGTCAATTGAAGTATAAATATGCTGTTCTTGTTGCATATACACAACAGGAATATCCAGCAGATGTCCTCAACACATTGCATTTCGTAAATCTAAACAGTGAATCTAGTTGTTTGTGTAATCTCTCATTTTACCTTCTGGCGTAGTCGAATAAAAAGCATCACATAGTCAATTTCACAGCAACTGCATCAGCGCTGGATACCTGAGGGAATTTTATGTTATAGACATCAGCAATGAGCTTCTCCACAGTGTAGTCTGTCATTTCGAATGCGCATGCTCTTGAAGTTCAAATAGATTTGATTGGCTGTCAATGATTTATCATTCAGCAAGTGATCCCAACGATATCGTTTATTGTATATTTATCGTTATAGTTGTGGTGTAAACTTCGCTATTCTCTTTAAACAATTTTTAAAACTATATGTAAACTTTTACTTGAGTAAAAATAGGATTTTTTTATGTAATTAAGTATTAAATACAATTTAATATGAATACAGAGGAGTAAAAGTTGGATATTGTGCTTTAGTAAAGCAAAAGTTTTCCAAATAGAAAACACAGTAGTAGAGTAATAATGCTTTACTACTGTCTACCACTGGTTGTAAAAGAGATAAACTTAGCTAAACTTAATACTTTATGCGTCTACACATACAGTATAGTCTACTTGACTGCAATTAAAACTGTTGTATAAAATGTTTTCTAGGTCCAAGATGTCAAATTTCAGGCACAGACCCATGAAGAGAAAGAGGAATGGATCAGGGCAATTTGTGAAGGAATAAACAAGGCAAAAAATAAAATATTTGATGAGGTATTTTTTATTGTTCAGCTTTTAAATGTTACATGATTGGATTTATAGTTATAGTTATGTATATGTTACTAATTATAGTGTTTTTTTATTTTAGGTGAAAGTGGAGACCAGCACTTTAGAACATGTTACGCGCTCTCGGCCGAAGATGAATCGTGAACGAAGACCGCCAACAAGAATACACATGAAGGAGGTATTGTACTCACCCATGTAAAAAGCTGTCTAAGGGGCCAGTCACACCAAAAGCGTTTATGGCAGTTGCAGGCGCCTTTTTTGAATGATATTCTATGGGCAGGGAGCGTTTGCGCGCTGTTTATGCGCGCCGAGCGCCTTGCGGTTTTTGCCGCCGGCCGCAGCACGCGCCTTTGAAGGAATGCTGAGAGCGGAGAAGTGCCCGACGTCATTCTCGTCTTTCCATTGTCCAATCGAATGAGGGGAGAGGCGGGCCTTACGTTGTGGTGAGGGACGTTTACAGTTGCTTTGAAGAACCGGACTCCACTCGCTCACTCTCTCCTGCGTGTTTGTGCACCTCTCATCCTCAAACAAGGTCAGAGCAAGCACCCTCGTTTTAAAGTTTCTGCTAATATGACAGTTAACAGCAAAAGAGCACTCACGCTTCAATATTTGATTGACAAGACAGCTGACTCGGTGGTTGCTTAGCAATATAAAAAGCCGCGTCGCACTGC
Organism: Paramisgurnus dabryanus; assembly: GCF_030506205.2. Lineage (NCBI taxonomy): Eukaryota > Metazoa > Chordata > Actinopteri > Cypriniformes > Cobitidae > Paramisgurnus > Paramisgurnus dabryanus. The sequence goes on along the minus strand of NC_133338.1, from coordinate 5,210,946 downwards.
TCTTTTTTTAAAAAAGGCAGTGCGTCGCGCCTTGCGTTTCGAAGCGTTTAAAGCGCGGTTGGTGTGATTAGCCCCTAAAGCATTTATCTGACATTTTGGAGAACGATAGACCATCTAAACACCATCTAAATTTCATACTGTTTGATTGCTGTAGGTTGCAAGTGTATCAAATGATGGAATTTTAAGACTGGATCTGGACGGAGAAGTTATCACGCTGAACGGAACGCATAGCTTAAATAAAGACGGGGATAAAGAAACCGAAACTCCGAAGCCGTCCGTGTCGCTGAATGACATTGCCGAGGAAGAGGATGTTAATGAAGATACCACACCCCAGAAGAAAGTTATAAAGCCGCCAATGCCGCCATCAAAAGACAGCAAACCCAATGATAGCCATAAGGACGATGAGGCCAAAAATGAGGCCCCACAGAAGATTCTTACACCACCCATGCCTCCATCGAAAGAGAACAAACCCCGTATCTCTTCTGAAGAGAGTGCCGCTGACGATAAAGTGGATGCGCAGAACGCCAACTCTGAACCATCTAAGAACGTCCAACCTCCAGCTCCACCGTCCAAACATATGAAGCCCACCCAACCGGTTACTCCAGCCACAGAGAGTCAGGAGACTGAAGAGGAGCTTAAGGAGATGGACGATGAAGATATGGTAGATGTACCTCCAGATGCTCAAAAGAAAAATAAGGAAGAAGACCAGACGTTCATTCTATCCAATAAGATTATAAAGCCCCAAGTGGTGATGTGGGATTCACCCACTACACCATCAAAGGAACCACCGGTTGAAGAAGAGCAAGACTCAGCGAAAGCGTCGGATGACACTGAAAAAGTTACAACCTTGATCGAACCTCATCAGATTAACGTGACACCACTTGCAACCTCTGAATCTCTTAAAAAGAGTTCTGGACCTCCAGCTCCACCCAAGAAGAAGCCTGTAAAGCCAGCGGCCAAAACAGAAGAAGCTTCCCCGCAAGGTAACCCCACGATCCTTACAATCAGCACCACTTCGGAAAAAGTCCCAGAGCAGTCTATTGATAAAGTTGACATCGCACTGACAACTCCAGAACCCAAACCTGAGCCAGGTGGTGATATTTCGAGTGAAGACGTAGAGGAGAAGTCTTTAGACAGCGGTCAGCACTCAGGAGAAGAGTCTGAGATCAGTGAACAGGCTTCAACCGCAAAGTTGAAGGGAAGTTCCCAGGGTCTCGATGGCGAGACGAGCGAGGACGATCTTGATCCGTCCGACAGCAAAGCCGAGAGTTTGGAGGAACCGTCCTTAGGAACGCCTACCACCACCACTGAGAGCTTGGCTCTCAACGCTCATCCGTCACCTAGCAAGTCTCTACACATAACTGCACCCCTCAAGTGTTCCCCCAATGCCCGATCCGCATCCTTGGGAGACCTGCTGTCTGAAAACACTGAGAATAAAGAGATACAGCACGAAAGTGACGTAAAGGACTTGCAAAGTAAAGTGTCTTTTGAGATGGCAGAGACAGAAGAGATGCTGAGCGAAATTGCGACCGGACAGAGTAGCGGAACGGAGGGGCCGGCAAGTCCTGAGATCTTGCTCAACGCAGCGATGGATAAGCTCAGGAAAGCTGAGCAGTTCTTAAAGGAAGCCAGAAGTATTAATAAAAACAACAGATTAAGCTTGTAATGGTAAGTATTAGCAGATGAAATGCGTACCGTGTACCTTGTGTGCCGAAAATGCAAACGATCCAAGGCGACAGTCAGTACGTGAATTGCCTCACAGTTTGTTAACCCTTATTGCCTCTATATGATGATAGGCCTGCTACTTGCTGGTCAGTATGTATATGCTATATTTTCTTTTGTAAATACATCAGCAAAATCCACCAGCCAATCAGCGTACTTGCACACTGTGGTTTTACCTTGCTTTACTCCAGTTTTACTTATTGAAGCTTTTCTATGTCTTAATTCATTTAGTTGCATTTGGCACTTTGCTATATCACATTTGAAGAACAAACCAATTGAATTATATTCAGAATGTAGCATAAAACGAAACGTGACAGAATTACATCATCACAGTCCCACATAACCCCATTGTTTTTTGCACATAACCCCAATGTTATGCATTTGTACAGAGTTTGCACTGTAACTTTTGTATGAAAACAGGGAGTGTAACAAGAGTCAACAAGACTAGTTAGCAAGTGAAAATGAAGAGGGACATTTGACCGGGCGGAGACTTATAGACATTTTTTTTCTGGGTGATTATATAATTGCAGGTACATTTGGTGTCCAAATTTATAATTTTCATCACATCCATTTTGAGTTCATAATGATTTGGTTTAAAGGGCACATATTACGCAAAATTCACTTTTTACAAGGTGTTTGGACATAAATGTGTGTTGGCAGTGTGTCAACACAACCACCCTACAAAGGAAAAAAAAAATTTTTCCCCATTAAACCAAAGCAGGCTTATTAGACATGTACGGTGGCCTCGAGGTGCAAAAATAATTTACAATGGTAAATTACTTATTTACAAGATTAAAAACAAATTTACAAGTTTTTTAACAAATTTACACGTTTTTTAACAAATTTACAAGTTTTTTTAACAAATTTACAATGAGTGAATAAATGTAAAAGTTTTTTAACAAATTTACAAGTTTTTAAACAAATTTACAATGAGTGAACAAATGTACACGTTTTTTTAACAAATTTACAATGAGCGAACAAAATTACAAGTTTTAAAACAAATTTAAGGTTTTTTACGGAAAGGGTAGGTACAATACGCTGACGCATTCGAGCCTCCGGTGGGAAGAAACCCGGAAGTATCGCCGTGAATCACATGCTAACTAAAACTTTTTCATTTACCTGAAAACAAGGTCCAATATCCCTTTAAGTCACTTCGGAAGCAATGAAAGGTTATATATTATCTCTCTCTTTCAGTTAATAGGATGAACAGCCTAATACACAACATCGCATTCGCAACTCTCATGAGATTTACGGCGATACTTCCGGGTTTCTTCCCACCGGAGGCTCAGATGCATGATGTCAGCGTATTGTACCCACCCTTTCCGTAATAAACGTAAATTTGTTTTAAAACTTGTCATTTTGTTCACTCATTGTAAATTGGTTTAAACACTTGTAAATTTGTTAAAAAAAACTTGTACATTTGTTCACTCATTCTAAATTTGTGAAAAAAACTTGTACTTTTGTTCGCTCATTGTAAATTTGTTTGAACACTTGTAAATTTGTTAAAAAAAACTTGTACATTTATTCACTCATTGTAAATTTGTTAAAAAAACTTATAAATTGGTTAAAAAACTTGTAAATTGGTTAAAAAAACTTGTACATTTGTTAAAAAACTTGTACATTTGTTAAAAGAAACTTGTAAATTTGTTTTTAATCTGTAAATAAGTAATTTACCATTGTAATTTATTTTTGCCTTTCCAGGCCACGGTAGACATGCCATTCTGATTCTCTTGTCAATGTGACATCACACTGATCAAGCCCCGCCCACGGCCACTGACAGACTGGTTAATTTTAAAAGGCACACCTGAGACTTATATTACATCTTGTAAAAAATAGGCAGAAAATATTGAGAATGAATCTGTTTTAAAGGTGCAGTGTGTAACTTTTAAAAGGATCTCTTGACCGAAACGCAATGTTAAATACAGAAATATATTATCTGTGGTGTATAAAGACCTTACATAATGAACGTATTGTTTTTATTACCTAAGAATGAGATCCATGTTTCTACAGAAGCCCTTAACAGACAAACTTTGTTAACCATGTGTCTCCGATGATAACATGTTTGTCCTGTGACGGTTACAGTTGCGTCTCTATTCGTTCGAAAAGTGAGCGGTAAGCCGTGGACTGAGTCGTTGGTTGCTATTCGCAACCTTACTACTAGATGCCACTAAAATGTACACACTGCACCTTTAAATAATAAATATTATGTCATAATGAAAAGGAAATGTTGATTAAATTAAGCTTTGAAGTTTAAAACATAGCAATCTACAATGTATAGACTACCTAATCTGAAACAACATCTCTGCTTTACTATTTTTGCTACTTTGCTATACAAAATGTTGTACAGTTGTATCTTAACCTATAACACTGTGCTGCACTTCCTTATGAATACACCCCCTCAAAAAACAAAACTTGAGAGCATTTACACATGGTGGCAATGCGAAAAGCTGAATAATAGTGAAAACAACATGAGTTCATAGTCTCTCTTATTTTTTTTTATAGTCGCAGAAGTTTATTAATAATATAAATGTATACCGGTAGACACCCACAAGTCAGATGTAATACAGTTATTCTGGAAGAGAGTTTCATTTCAACTTCGTCTTTCCCACAACAAGAATAGGGAAGATTACGAAGCACAGATAATACAGACAGAACAGAACTGAATATTTTACAACAAAATGTTTTTTATGGTACAATTTGTGATCTTGTAAATAATGTTTTAAATAAATGACACAGTTTATGCGATTAATTTTTTGATTTTAGTTATGTGTCCTTATGCTCATATCAAAATGTCTTCACATCCCATTTATCCAGTTGTACCATTAAGTATAATTTCATTTATCCTTATTTTTTTTATAGAGAACTATAGCTCAGTGAATTTGAACATTGTTGTAAATAACATGCCTGCCAGTGAAATGCTTAATATTTAAGTTATTAATGTTCTGACACGTTTATGTTTACTGTCTTTTTTTAAAGCAATGCTTAAGATCAAATTACAAACAACTGTTGTACGTTTAAAATATAATTATTGATGTTTACTGTTGAAGTTTATAAGAGGCTTATGAATTTGTTTGTCATTTGGTATTTCTTAATGGTATTTACTAACTGGACTAATATTTTCTAAACTCTTAAATGCATATTAAATGTGCAAAAAAATGGAAATAATTGCTTTGCAAAGCACGTCATAATAAAGGCAAAACGTCTTTAAAATGCACTGACTTAACAGAACATTTGTTGCTTCAGCTGTTCTTATTTTACTATAAAATATTTTTTTTTTATAAATTCAAGGTTTTATTTATTGAAAGTCAGAGTAAATACAACAATAATGCAAATGACACTTTTTATCTCTCTCACAATAGCACCATTGGAGCATCCTTATTATTGAGCCATGCTTGATCACAATTTGACCTTTTGTCAAATAACTTTGACCTTTTGACCAACAAACCATTCGACACACATTTTTATCAAGTCACTTGCTGGATTTAATAAAGCCCTTCCAAAACCTTGAAAAGATGATTAAGGATTTAAATATAAATGTAAGTTTGAGTCTAATGTGTTTACTAGTGTACAGTATTGGCAGATATTGTGTTTAAAGACTCAGTTCCACCTCATGCTTCAGTAAATTGAAAATAATGTTAATGTGGAACTGATCGCTGCACGATTACCACAACTGCACAGACGTCTGCTATTTTCTCACACATTCAAAAGACACTTTTGGGTTTAAATGTATGTTGTAATACTTTAAGTAGGCCTATAGCATAAGTAGGCCAATTGAGCATTTTCATATAATATTAGCAAATTTGGTAGTTCTCCTTTTTTATTTTTTGTGGTTTATAAATACTGTGTGGACCTTTAGTTGAGGTTCAAAAATCGCCCTCTGCTGGTGTGATCTGATAAAATGGGAGCTGCCACCCTACTGCCCCCATTGCACTGAAAACATCGGGCCTACTAAGGTTCAGAATAGGATAAGCTACTACCCTACTACAGTACCCTAACTTTTTCTGTAATGTACTGTATGTAACAGTATGCAAATTTTATCTATGCGCAGATGACATACTACTACCAAATTTGTAGTATACTACTGAGGTGCACTACACAGAGTAGTGTATCCCATTGTGCAATGCATTATATTTTTTAAGACATTTATATTCACGTTGCATTGGAAAAAAAACATAACAGGTTTGAAGAGGATCAAATTTAAACGGCAAAAATACTTATCATTTTATATATACATACATATACATTTTATACTTATAATTTATACATTACATACAAGCTTAGATTTATTTATTTATATTTGTATAGGAAGGTTGAAACTAAATAAGCTTTATTTTCAAAAAAATATGTTTAGCATACATTTAAAACATTTTTTATATAGCTTGCACTGTATTCAAAAATATATTTAATTAAGCTTTACTTTCTATAAAATGTATTTAGCATATATTTAAAACATATTTTTATGTAGTTGCAATGTAGAATGTACTGTTAAAGATCATTTGCATAAAGTATACTGTATACTTTTTAAAATAGTATGCAGTATTCAGTGTACACTTTGAAGTACATTTTATACTTTATACATTGTATACAAACTTATTTTGGCCAAGAAAAATATATTTTTTTGCTGCATGGGTTGTACAATTAGTAATGTATTTGTTGCCCCAAAAGTACATTTTAAAATATATGTTAATATGAAAAGGTTAAAAAACTAAATATATTTTCAAATTCAAAAGTATATTTAATTAAGCTTTACTTTCTACAAAATGTATTTAGCATATATTTAAAACATATTTTTGTAAAGTTGCAATGTAGAATGTACTGTTAAGGATCATTTGAATAAAGTATACTGTATACTTTTAAAAATAGTATGCAGTATTCAGTGTACACTTTGAAGTACATTTTATACTTATACTTTACGCATTGTATACAAAGTTATATGTTTTGGCCAAGAAAAATATATTTTTTGCTGCATGGGTTGTACAATTAGTAATGTATTTCTTGCCCCAAAAGTACATTTTAAAATAATATGAAAAGGTTAAAAAACGAAATATATTTTCAAATTCAAAAATATATTTAATTAAGCTTTACTTTCTATAAAATGTATTTAGCATATATTTAAAACATATTTTTATATAGTTGCAATGTAGAATGTACTGTTAAAGATCATTTGCATAATGCATAATGTATAATGTATAGTACGGCGTATTCAGTGTACACTTTGAAGTATTTTTATCCTTGTACTTTATACATTGTATACAAAGGTATATATTTTGGCCAAGAAAAATATATTTTTTGCCGTATGGGTTGTACAATTAGAAATGTATTTGTTTCCCCTGAAATACATCTTTAAATATATATTAATAAAGTAAGGTTAAAACTAAATATATTTTCACATTCAAAAATATGTTAAATTAAGCTTTAACTTATACAAAATGTATTTAGTATATATCTCAAATATATATTTATATAGCTTGCAATGTAGAATGTACTGTTAAAGATCAGTTGCATAATGTATACTGTATACTTTTATAAAATAGTACGCAGTATTCAGTGTACACTTTGAAGTAAAAATGATCCTGGTCGTGGTAATAATAAGCAATAACTGATATTGTATTTCCATCAGTTCTGGTATCTTTAAAATTTATACTGCAGTTTTAACAAGGATTAAGCTTTCATGCTAGTGAAAAAGTTGACACGCACTAATCTGTGAATTGCAGCTCTCTCTAGTGGAGATGTGGCTTTATAACGTATGTCAGGTCTCGTGCGCTGAGATAAGTCAACATTTGTCAAGCATTTATGCCAGTTTACCCAACGTCAACAACAGACAGACAGACAAACAAAACCCAACCCTGCAAATCTGAAATGAACATTAATGTAAGAAGACACGGCTGTCAATAAGGGCGTACTCACACACTTGACACGATTGCCGTGCACGAGCGCGATTGTCTGCCTTACCTGAATAAAGTTATGATGACAAAGACAAATAAATTCATCATGTAAAGCTAATTAATACTGTTTAGTACAAATGGAAAAATGACAGGAGTAAATAAAGAAAAAAGACGAGTAAATAAATAAAAGATTTAAAGAATTAGATGCTGTAAATATCAAAATAAAATGAATTAATGAACAAACAATACATACACGTGTAGTTTACAGCAAATCTATGCATTTATTAGCCTACTTATTTACTAATATAGTTGTTGTTGTTTATTTATTAGAATTAAAGTCCTAAACTGTAATCATTTAGTCATATGCAATGTAATTTGATAAAGGAAAAAAAGCTTAAAAGTAAATACAATATTTTTTATATTTTTGTAAACCGAAAATATAGCAGGGATTATTAACGATTGTATATTAAATTATCAAACAACATTTAGTTTAATATTATTTATTTAAGAGAGTTTTAGAGCGATAAGGCATATGCACAAAAGTCCCGGATGTGCGGCAATAAAGCGACCGCCCACGTTGTTAATATTCATAGTCCAACCTTTCGCCATTGGAGGGCTGTCAAGTAACGTCCGTACAACTTCTTTAATATTCATATGCCTAGCCTTTGTCATTGAAAAACTATAAAGAAACGTCACACAAGCTAGTTAATATTTATACTCGAAAGCTTCACCATTGGACGGATGCTATTTACGTCCACACAATGCGTCGTTAATATTCATGAGCCAAGCCTTCTCTTCCCTCAGCTCACTTTCATTCGCGATTTCCCAAAGCGGCAGACTTGAGATCAGCACTGAGAGGAGCACATATCGCATCAAAGGATCAAACAGTTTATAAATCTATCAAAAGATGCGTTTGTCCGAGACGACACACATCATCAGAGGATAGCGATGGAGGACGGGCTGGTGTCTGAAGACGATATATGTGAGTTAAATCACAGAAATGTGTAAAAAAGGAACACTTTATCATCACATTGCATAATTGTGTGTGCTATGGTGGAGTCTATAATAGACTAATTTAGTAGGATCTGTGTGTACGACTATTTCTTGTATTTGTGTTTTATGTATAATTAATGTGTGATGACGTACTGAACCACTACAATGCAAAGCAATGCCCCACTAAATGTAACTTATACAGAATAACTGTAAGTTGTAACTCTGGCTATAAAATCTCTAATTTGTGCTTACTTGTGGTAAATGTTACCTGTTATTTTATTATTTAACTTTTATTTAGTTTGTTTTTTATAGCTAATTTAAAAGAAACCAAAGTTTGTTTACAAAACCAACGCACGAGCATTGTCAGTTACGCTTCTGCACGGAACTTAACTTCCGGTCTCTGTTTGTTTAATGGTCTGGCTTGTGGCTAAACTGAACTCTGGAACAAATTCCCCATCATAAATAACAAAAGTTTTGGTTTCCTAAAGACGATTGGAGACGACGATCATGGATCCCCGCTATAAGAAGGGAGGTTTGGCTGTCAATGTGTATTTATACATTGTATACATTACACATTTTACACCGTAACGTTAGCTCAGTGTAGTTTTTGATACGCTTTGGCTATGATTTAAACTATGGCAATCTACTTCTAGTTTATTTTGCTCGTAAGCAGAAATAAACTACTCTCAAAGCACTCTTTTATTCTTTACATAGTTTTTACAGGAAGTTATGTTTGTTCCACGAAAGCCATTGTTACTGCTGAAACCATCTGCTTATATGTTTACACCCTAAAAGATAAAACATTTATTCATGCCTGTTTGACATTAGACAGGAAGTCTTACAAAAATGTATATAAAGTATCATTCAGGAATCGAGTAGTATTTGTAATATAGCTGGAGTTGAAGTCCAGAGACAGAGAAGCATCAAGAAGATGCAGGTGAGCATCATGCTGATGTTTGTGACCGTCTGTGACCCCAGTGCTGAAATCAGAGAAGGAGTTTCATGATGCTGCAAAGAGAAACGATACAGATAAAATGCAGGAGCTGGTCAATGGAGGGGTGGACGTCAAAGTCAAAAACAAGGTGAGATATGGACTCTTAAATATTGAGTTTATTTTTTTTTGGGCTGCATGGTTCCATAAAGAACCTTTAACATCAACAGAACCTTTCTGTTACACAAAAGTGCAGTTATACAATCAATAAACAGTTAAGCAAAAATGGAAATTACCACATGATATCTTCACCCTCAAGCCACCCTGATGTATATGATTACTTTTTTCAGATGAACACAATCAGCGTTTTATTAAAAAAATGTCTGGCTCTTCCAAGCTTTATAATGGTAGTAAATGGTGCTTTTGATTTGAAGCCCCTTTTAAAAGAGATTTCCAGCATAGGACGTAGCGTACGAGACGTAATGAAGATGTGTTGAGAGAGACGAGGCTCTACGTCATATGCTTGGATACGCACTCTCTCGTGAACCTGCATCGGTTGTTACCTAGCTAGTTATTTTTGTTTGTAAAGTTTTAAATATAGATTTTTTTTACAAAATCACATCAGTAGCCCTCAGAAGGCCTTTATTAACCCCCTAGAGCCGTGTGGATTACTTCTGTAAAGGATTGATGGACTTTTTTGGGCTTCAAATCAAAAGCACCATTTACTACCATTATAAAGCTTGGAACAGCCAGGACATTTTCTAATATAACTCCTATTGTGTTTGTCTGTAAAAAGATAATTATATACATCGAGGATGTCTTGAGGGTCATTTTTTTATTTTTGTGTGAACTTCCCTTTAATATTACATCCCAGACAGCACACGACAGGATCCACACCGAGGCTGCTGAGTTCGGTGCAGATCTGGCCCGGAGTTGTCTGCTGTCTGGGATGTTTTTTGTGATGAGTATCATGTAAATAAGGTGTAAATATAAGACGTGAACATAAGCACAATCTCACTGAGTATGTGCACAAGCAAGTTTACATGCTTAATCTTCTGTCAATCGGATCACAGATCGGTCTGCACTGCCCCTTTTAATCCGATCGGAATTTCAGATCGTTTCGATTAAGGTGTTTACACGAAGGCTTTTCAGTCTAATTGACTGTTTGGTTGCATGTATGTAGCTACTGTACCATGAAGAAACCCTCCAGCCCATGGAAACCAATGAAAACATATAAACAGTACAGCCGTATCTACAGAAACCAGACTGACACGTCTGCTTATACAGAGCTGGATGTGTACATTGTACCAGAAATACAAACAGTTTTTATAGTAATACTAGTTCATAGGAAGTTGTATCACAGGAAGTTGCCATCCACCAGTTTCGGTCTGGAATGTTTCGTTTTTTCCATTAAAGTGATTGAAACACAAAGGACAGGATATTTGACCAAATTTACCATGGCAAGCCAATGTTTTTTTTTCAGATGGATCGTAAGGCCATGCACTGGGCAGCCGGAGCGGGCAGTGAGCAGGCACTACGTCTACTTCTGGACCACGACACGGACTTGGATGATATGGACAGCGTACGTGTCACATATGCTTTCAATCTGACCACTGATCATCTTTGTCCTTAAAGGTGAAGTTGGTCATTTCTGCACAAACCGGATAAGCAGATCGCTTATCTGAAGGGCTACGTCATCTGTTTTGTCTAAACAGTTAATTGGGTCAGATGTTGAAAACGTGTAATCTAAAACATGCACTGTTGGTGTGCCATCAGGAACAGAGTTGGGAAAACACTGCCTTATGCTAATACAGTTCTGTGTGACCATGTACACATGACCTGTGGTCGTGTTTGTTTTCCAGTTTGGTATGAATGCTTTGCTCTTGGCCGCATGGTTTGGTCACCTGTCAATCCTGAAGATCCTCGTTTCAACTGGGGCGAAGCTCACATGTGAAAACCAAGTAAGAGTACACTGGTAACAAGTTCAGCATATCTCACCAGACATCACTTGAGAGTGCGGTTGAGTGTGCACTTTTGTTATGATGCCAATGGACGTTTATAAACCACTAACTCATGACACTGATGTGAGTAAATTGGCCTTCATTTGGGAATTCTGATACAGTCTTCTCTTTGGTTGTGTTCTCAGAATGGCTTAAATCTCCTCCACTGTGCAGCCCAGAGGGGTCACATCAATGTTTTGGAGTACATCATGGAAGATCTAGAAGATGTGCAGCTTAATAAAGTGGACAAGGTGAGTATATTTGAGTTTATATTTAGATATAAGACTGACATGACACCTTCATAATCATGACATACACGTGAATGAGATTTTATGCACGTTTATGACAACTGTCATTAAGTGTCATTTGTTCAGTTATGTCATTTTTAATGCAAAGATGACATTGTTTGAGATGTCTTTATGACAAATTGACATTAACCAATACATCATAACTTGTCATGACAACTTGACGTTACCAAGACAACATAACTGACCACTTAAAATGTCATTAAAATGTCATGAAGTGTATATACTTTGTCAAGTAGTTTTATAACAGCATCATTAATATTTTTCTTGACCTCAACTACAATGGTGCAAATGTAATTTGTCATTAAAAAATGTCATTAAGTGTTAATACTCTGTCATATAGTTTTATAACAGCGTCATAAATATTTTTCTTGACCTCAACTACAATGGTGCAAATATAATTTGTCATTAAAAAATGTCATTAAGTGTTAATACTCTGTCATATAGTTTTATAACCGCGTCATAAATATTTTTCTTGACCTCAACTACAGTGGTGCAAATATAATTTGTCATTAAAAAATGTCATTAAGTGTTAATACTCTGTCATATAGTTTTATAACCGCGTCATAAATATTTTTCTTGACCTCAACTACAGTGGTGCAAATATAATTTGTCATTAAAAAATGTCATTAAGTGTTAATACTCTGTCATATAGTTTTATAACAGCGTCATAAATATTTTTCTTGACCTCAACTACAGTGGTGCAAATATAATTTGTCATTAAAAAATGTCATTAAGTGTTAATACTCTGTCATATAGTTTTATAACAGCGTCATAAATATTTTTCTTGACCTCAACTACAATGGTGCAAATATAATTTGTCATTAAAAAATGTCATTAAGTGTTAATACTCTGTCATATAGTTTTATAACAGCGTCATTAATATTTTTCTTGACCTCAACTACAGTGGTGCAAATATAATTTGTCATTAAAAAATGTCATTAAGTGTTAATACTCTGGCAAATAGTTTTATAACAGCGTCATGAATATTCTTCAGTTCATAATGTTTTTTTGTTTCCTCCACATATTAGAGAAATAAAATCAATCATCCAATTATAATAATAATACTGATTAAAATGTATTTTATTGTATTTGGAGAAATTAAATAAAAACAGTACAATGGTGGGTTAAGCCATGCAGCGTTGGGTCCATATAGGTGCAAAAATCAATAAAATAATTAAATTAATTAAATGTTTTGTTAGTTTTTTCTTCTATGTAAGAAAATTTCAGAACCCTCTGTGTGTCTGTTAGTTGTCAGTTATTTTATGTATTGTGCACATACATAAAGTTAAGTATAATTTTTTAACGTGTCTGTTAAGGTATTTTGTTAAGGTATTTAAAATGATTTGGCGTAGTATTAACACTTATTGACATTTTAATGACAAGTTCAATTTGTACCACTGTAGTTGAGGTCAAGAAAAATATTCATGATGTGGCTATAAAACTATTTGACAGAGTATTTACACTAATTGACATTTAAATGACAGTTTAATGTAATGTTAACCCATAAAGCTAGGTAGTTTCTTAAGTTTGATAATTATGCTTCTATGTCATGTTTATGACCGCTTTATGACAAGTTATTATATATTGGTTTATGTCAAGTTGTCATAACATCGTCTTTGCATTAAAAACTACATAATTGAACTAATGACACGTCATTGACAGCTGTCATAAAGGTGCATAAAATCTCCTTCATGTTCATGACACGGGTCATGTCATGATTATGAAGCCTTTTTGTCAGTCTTATGCACACCCCTTCAAGTAAAGTGTTACCAGATATTTTATATTTATACATTTGGTAGACGCTTTTTTTGTCTGCCAATAAAATAAATCCACCCACCCACTTTTTTAATCCTCATTAAACCAAAGCAGTCTCATTAGTAGGGATGCACTGAAATGAAAATTCTTGGCCGAAACCGAAAACCAAAAAAGAGTAAACCAAGGCCGAAAACCAAAACCCCGAAAGAAATTATTATGCCAATTATTAGTAGCATTGCATTTATGGCCATCACTGTGTAGGGCCTACCAACTTAACTAGGGGTGTGTGACCGATCACAAAACTCACGGTTCGGATCACATTACAGTTTTTGAAGCAAGGATTGGATTATTTTTCGGATCAGCAAAAAGGGGGTGGGAAAAATCTAATAACAAATAAAGAAATTGCAAACATTTATAAAAAAGAACAAAGTTGTACATTAATAAGGTCTGAAATTAGCATTAGGTACAGAAATCAAATTAAATAAATCATAACACTGTCTTTATTGTATAAATTAAATATATTATAATTTATAGAGCTACAGAAGTGATTTTCTCTTTGTCATTAGCGCAACTCTCTCTTAAGTTTACACATCAAGAGTTCTGATCTTTGAAGGGCATACTGTGATGATCACGTCTGGACCGGACACATTCAACCGTTTGTGCCTCTGTGCGTACAGAAAGCTGCTCACTTAAGTGCCTTTTTACACGTTAAATACATCCACACCGCAGGCATGTTGCTTTAGACAAGCATGTGCAGGTCGCGGTTTCTGTTTGCGTCATTACAACATTTCGGCCGTATTGTTTCGGTGATTAAAGTCTTTTGGCCGAAAACCGAAAATGCTCTTTTGGGCCATTTTCGGTGGCCAAATATTCGGTGCATCCCTACTCATTAGACATGCCATTTGATTCTCCTGTTAATGTGATGTCACACTGATAAAACCCCGCCCAAACACTGCATTTTGGACACATTTTCCACCTTGGCTGTCATGACCCAACATTTTAGTCTATAACCGCATAAAGTACAGTTCTATGAAGTTCTACAACTGATAATGTGATGCAAAGATGAAAGATGAAAGTTTTTATGCTCATTGGGACACTGCGTGCCGTTCTGACTTGTGTCCATCTGGCTCTGTGTATCAGTCAGGCAAGACGGCGTTTCATTTGGCCGCAGAGCATGGACACTTGGAGGTGGTGGAGTTTCTCATTGGTATGGGCTGTGCACATGATCTGAAGGACAAGGTAAGACAACAGGACACACAACTTCATGCTGAATACAGCTAGATACATAACACCATTCTAAGTTCTCAGAATCAGGTCAAGGGTTTGTTATTTTCCTTATATAACCCAAAACGTGTTTGATGTGCGAGTCGAGGCCAGAAAACAGATCCCCTAAGAACCAGGAAATTTGACCATTGATCCAAGACCATAATATTCTTACTACAAATCGTGTTTTTATAGTTGAAGGAAAGACGAGTGCATTTTTAAATGTGATGTTTGGTGACTTTAGGAGGAGAACACAGCTTTGCACTTGGCCGCTAAGCATGGCCACAGCGAAGTCCTCCAGAAGATTGTGGAAACGGGGGAGAACATTGATGAAAAAAACATTGTAAGTCAGACTGGTAAATGTGAACTATTATTAAATGTTGAACTTAACATGTGATGAGATTGGTAGGAGTATTGGTTATTGTAATGTTAGTAAACTGAACCTTGGGTTGATGTTTTCTCAGGATGGCATGACAGCTTTACATTTGGCAGCTGAAGAGGGACATTATGGGTGTATTAGATTACTGCTGGAGTCTGGCTGCAATGTCAATGAACTTACCAATGTAAGCACAAACGCTCTTTTTATTTAAAACAAGAATATCTATTATTGACAAAAGACCACCTATCATTGGCTTCGAAAAGCATAAAGCAAATCATGAATCTGTTGATTGTGAAGAACTCGGCTGGAATTCATTCATTCTTATTTCATTTTATTTTACTATAACATGAAACCAAAACCTATTGGGTATTTTTAAAAAGGGACAAGCCCCTAAATTAGTTTTGCCTGTAATGAAAGATTGATTTTATTCACTTTGCTTGTCCATCTATTATTTTCAACAGGGTTTTTAAACTTTTTTGTCAGCCGAACCCCCCTGACCTAAATTATTTACTTAAAGTACCCACAAGATTTTAAGTAAATATTTTAATAATTGAAGTTCTCAGTTTTCTGATAAATTACAGAATTTTGTAATGGTCACATAATAAACAAATTTTATATATATTATAAATCTAGATTAATCTCATACAAAATAAAAGTAATTTTTTGCATAATATATGAGTTTGCGATGTGTCTAAATATTATGTATATTTAAACACACACACACATACATATATATACATTTAAGAAATTTTTATTTAAATATCGTTTATTTATTTATTTATAATTTAGAATATATTAAAATATAAAAAAATGTATATACACATGTAAATGTTTCTTTAATATGTACATGAATGTGTGTGTATATACATAATAATTACACACAGCACAAACTCATATGTTATGCAAAAAATTTATCTAGATTAATCTATGACCAGCTCCAATATTTATATATATATATATATATATATATATATATATATATATATATATATATATATATATATATATATATATATATATATATATGTTAGTGTTTAGATTTTATAATTTAAAAATTATTTACATTTTATTTTTTATTTGTAATTGATTATTTTTTTCATCAACTCACGAACCCCCTGCAATTCCCCCACGAACCTCCGGGGTTCACGAACTCTGATTTACACAATAGCAAAATAATACAATGCAACCATCATTTTAATCAGAATATAAATCCCTTATTGTCAGATCTGTAACAGACAACATATAAAATCCTGTTTTATAGTATTGACATTCAACCATCATCATTGTCTAATATTTTTTGTTTTTATCAAAGATTAGTTTGATATCATGATCATTTAAAGTCCCAGTGAAATCCAAACTGGCAATTTTTATTTTTTTGCAATATTGCAGTGTTTATTATAAAAATGTATCTGTGTAATTCTTTTTTTATCTATGTGCACTCATAAACTTAAATCAAAATGTGTAAATGTTCTTTCGCCCTCTTGTGGCGATAATGCAAGTCCAATTTCTGAATGAAAGTCCTACTTTTCTATATCTAATCAAAGCACGATTAAAAACACAAGGCAAGCCCATTGTCTTCCTCGTGTGATATTCTGAAATATGTCACAACACGGAAGTGAAATCTATCGCGACTTCCGGTTCACAGGGACTTTAAAAAGGGTGGGAATGTAGTAAATTTGTTTGTTCCTATAGAGAAAGAGGACAGCCCTTCATCTGGTGTCACAGCACAGCTCAGACAGAGAGGTCAGACTGTTGGTTCAGGCTGGAATCAACCTAGATTCAGTTGACACCGTGAGTACTAAAACCTTTAGTTGAGAGTCTTAACTGGAAATGCACTGTAGTCAGGTTTGAATTTTCTGTGGTTTCTTCATCGTCTTGTAAAGCAATGAAGCACTGTAAAAAGTAGGGGCACAGCAAAATCACCAGACCTGGTGGTACCCATATATACATCAGGAGTTTAAAGTTTGTTTCTTGTTCTTACCATTCGTAGACAATAACACCAAACGTGACAGAAGTGCAAACGTTACAACTTACCCCGTAGGTGGGGGTAATTGTAACAGGCAGGGGGTTAGTTGTAACACTTGCTAAAAATTAAGTTTGCTGGCAAATATTTCAATACTATTTTGTCTATATACTTGAAGTGGATATTGTTTATATATCTCTCTATAATAGACTGTATTCATTCATCCAGTCATTTTCTAACAATAATTCAGTTATAAATGGATACAAATGTCTAAATATGTGAGAAAAAGCAGCACAATTATGACAAAATTTTTTTATATGATATTCCAGTCTGTAATAACCATACTACAGTTTCAAAATCAAATTCTGAGATAATGAGCATTAAAGTCTGATTTTAGTCAATCATCTCATTATGATTTTAATCTTTGACGTGATCTTATTCAATCAATATTAAAGATATGAATAAAAATAAATTTGATACACGATTTTTGATAAGACAGGCACATTTATTTTGTTGGCAGCCAGCAATCATTTGTGTGTAGCTTATTTAAAACAACGGCAAGAATTACGCTTACGTTAGCGGTTTTTATATCGTAAGTGCTGAGGGGTTTGTTGTAACACAGCGTTATAATTAACCACGCAGGGTCAAAATATTTTCAAGCCCACCAAAAAAGTTGCTAAGAGCTGCAGACATATTTCAAAACGATGCTGTGTTTTAGTCAACAAGACCCTGATTAAAATGACATAGCATTGGATGTGGTATCTTACACACCAAACTTAGAAACCGAAAAAAAATTATGATGAAAAAATTTACTTACATGACACCAAAACACTCGTTCATCAATAACTCTCTGGAAAAACATTATACATTTACAATCATTTGCGGGAGATCGTCTTTTGGCAGCGCGATAAAAATACAGAAAAAACAAAACGCTCAACCTTGTGCAACAATCCGTGTTACAACTAACCACGCGCACCCCTACATTTGATCAAGTTTTAGAAGTTGGTTATGAAGTTTAGGTCTAGATTTGATTCAATATTCAATGTTTTCCTGACCCAAATACTGCCTACTAATTTTACTAATATCAAATTCTTACTAGCAACACACCTCAGCTTTGCACCTGGCCGTACTCAACAACTCCACTGAAATAGTCAAGTTTCTCATCGAGGCCGGATGCGACCTGGACATCTGCGACAACGTGAGTGTGGATAATTTTAATATTTTCCAAACTTAGCATTGAATCACCTAAAAACTAAAGCAACAACTGCAAATATTCCCTACACAGCGCCATCAAACAGCTCTGCACATAGCAGCAGAACACGGACGCCACAACATCGCCGAGATGATCCTCATTTCCGGAGTCAACCTTAATTTGACTGACAAGGTACACTTTACTGTTAGCTTACAGTTGTGTGCATGGCGTGTTGTCATATGTAAAACAACTCGACAAATATATACTCGGCTCTCTTATTTTACAGCAAGGAAAGACATCACTAGACGTTGCATCCAGGGGAAACCACGTGAATGTCGTTGACATGATTATCAAAGCCGATCGATTTTACAAATGGGAAAAGGTGGAATACATCAGATATGAAAATGTTTCATTGTTTTCTCTCATAATAATTAGCGATCATGCCGTATTTGATATTTTTATACATCGCAGGAGAATGTACAGAGTGATTCTGAGTGTCAGATGGGAATGAGTGTCAGCTTTAAACCGGACCATCAGCAGGAGACACAACACATTCGCTCTGTCTTGTGGAAACTGGCCACTAAATATCTCAAACCCGGCGAATGGAAAACCCTGGCCAAGCACTGGAACTTCTCAGAAGCACACATTCGAGCTATTGAACACCAGTGGACAGGTGGACTACACAAAATTCAACATAGATATTTAATATGTTTGATATAAGCAATTGTATTTTTCTGCGTCAATTGTCGTACGTTTTCAGCTGACGTTATTTTTTCTATATATGTGGTTTGCCGCTCGTGCATGCATAAAATTTTTTGCACTTCTTCTGTGCACATCATTCAGTTTGACAATTACAAGCTGCACTGCTAGTAAATTTATAACTTGCCCAATCGTAACTAAATGCAGTCCTGTCTCTATTTTCTAATCGTGCCTTGTTTTATTTACTGTTGGTTACCACCGTCATTTGCTTGACAACTTGATGGAAACACACCTAATTAGCATTTTTTTATTTTGAAAAGATTCGCGTCACGTTTCGATGGAAACCCAGCTACAGCTGTGGCGTGCTGTTGGGCACGATGTGAAGCAGAGTCAATGTGACCCCTTTAGCGGTGACTTATTTACGATACAGCACAGCTTTGAGTACCTAAAGCTGCATTCAGACTAGCAGCAACTAGCATTAGCAATAGCGATGCAATCTCATTCATTTCAGTGGACGCTTGGCGACTTCCGGCAACATTGAGTGCTGGCAACTGTGAAGGGGCGTGTCTAGTCACACGATTTTGAGAAAATGTTTAACTTTATGCAAATTATGAGCAACTTTTGGGAGCGACTACCAATGAGAACGAAGCAGTGGAGTTCATGTCATCCGTCTTTCGTCAGTTAGGGGCTGTTTACACTTGGTATTAAGATGTGTTTTCAAGTGGACGAGAGAGACACATTACGTTTACCCCGGTATTTAAATCCGTCTCTTTTGTCCACTTTCGACCGCTTCTGTCCTGAATACTGTGAGGGGGTGGTCTGTCGAGACGGTGGGCGAGTCTCTCTGCTGTCATTCAAACGCGAGCGGGAGTAATTATGAGTTTATATGGACGCAAACTAATATTATGTCGGAGTCCGCTGCTTGTTTAGCAAGTATACATGCTGCACAGTGTTTTTTACGTGTATATGTAAGAGCTTTCTCTGAATTTTCAGCGCAATTGATGAAATAGGATCGTGCAACTTTCACGCTTTCAAAACGAAACTACGGAGAACACCCGCAGTAGTTGTATCAATGAAAGGCTAAAAATAGCGCTGTTCACCGTATGTTCACGCCAGAAGTCAAAAAAAGACGTAAAACTTGTGTTTAATACCTCAGATTAGATAAATGGGCGGAGAGAAGGCGGTCGCGTGTGGCTGTTCGAACACATTCAACCACATTTGCGTTCCGCAACTCCAAAGCGATCCGATCGAAAGTGGTTTCGACTACCTCTGGATGTGGTTGAAAGTGGAAAAGTGGACGCGTTCAAAATGTTTTGAACACCGTTTACACCTGGCATTAACGTCGTCCACTTGTGATCCGATCAACAAAAACGCATGTTAATGCCAAGTGTAAACAGCCTCTTACTGGAGTGGACTTTACTCATTTGTTCATGACAACCAGATTAAGACACGCCTCCTAACGATGTTTTTAAGCGAGTGTCACACCGTGAAAAAGTCGCTTATAATGTGAGTGCAGCTTTAATGTTTTCATAAAACAGTTACCAAACAATACAAATGTTAAAGTTGAAATTTAATCTATTAACCCAACTTTCATGAAGTAAAATCTCTAAAAGTCCTCCTTCCGCTGGAAAAATAGTCTCTGACCGACTGCTAAAGCTAGAAGTATTGTTCTGTTTTTATGCATATGCGAGGGTATGCGTACAAATTATATTATCAGAAAAGTACTTGCGCACTGTATACGCACCACTAGATTTTTTTAATGCTGCATTTACACCAGCCGGGGTAGAGCGCGGGTGATTTACATGCTAAGTCAATGCAAAGACGCGATTACACGCGGATTATTATCCTGCGGCGCCTTCCGCGCAAATTGAGTGTTGCCGCGGGAAATGCGCGAGTTGAAAAATCTGAACTTCGCCGGATTCCGCACCGCGTTAACCAATCAGTACCTTGCTGTAGTAGTTCATGATTACAGGAAGTGAGCGGAGTGGCGGAGTCTCTGCAGAGTCGCAAAAGCCCCTCCCATTATGCGAATTATTTCTCGAATGACTAGAATTTCACGCGCCTTTCACGTGCGAATGAAGCGAGTGAAATCAAATGTTCAAGCGTCCAACTACGCGTGAATAGCGCGTTTTTGCCGCCCCTACCGCAGCTGGTGTAAACGCAACATAACAACGCATACTTTGTTCACATAGGTCGTGCATGCATGTACAGGATAATGTAGTATGTGGCCAAGGAGATGTATTGCATTTTGTCACGAGGCGCATTCATTGAACGTCTCTGTACACATACAAGTCAAATAAACTATGCTTTGCAAGGCCGTGCGTTCAACCGTGCACATGTTCACGACAAACACAGAAAAACAAACTATACTCCGGGCTTAAGGGTGCTGTGCAGTCATACATGTATGCTGCATCCAAAACCGCCTACTTCCATATATAGTACGCGAAAAGCATTAGGCGAGGCGAGTAGTATGTCCGAATACATAGTATTCGAAAAACAGTATGCGAAAAGTACCCGAATGACCTTCACATACCATGTTTATGTGGGATGTAATATGGCAACATGTTAAATATCTTGATTGGCTTGTTTTTTTACGACAATACACAAAAATGTTAAAACTGGTACTCTAATGTACAATTAACATGGTATTACTATGGTATATGTCCAAAATACCATGCTAGTAGTATTGCACCTGTCCAACATACTGGACCTTTTGGTACTTTCTAGTAAGCAAATGCAGCCTTTCTCTGTGTTCAGTGTGATGGACATCTTTACCATAGTAATCATAATAAAATCTGCATTTTTAAAGGTACAAAGAGCTACAAGGAGCACGGACACAGAATGCTGCTGATCTGGCTGCACGGTGTGATCATCGCTGGTGGAAACCCAATTAAAGGCTTATACGAAAGTCTGATAGGAATCGCAAGGACAGATCTGGCAGGTGACGTTACGATTTAAAGGGGCCATGGCACAAGACTTTTTTAAGATGTCAAATAAATCTTTGGTGTCCCTAGAGCACATATGTGAAGTTTTAGCTCAAAATACCATATAGATAATTTATTATAGCATGTTAAAATTGCCACTTTGTAGGTGTGAGCACAAATGTGCTGTTTTGGGTGTGTCCTTTAAAATGCAAATGAGCTGATGAAATTTAAACACTGATCGCAACGATGGTGGTTTGATGCAATTAAAACTCAATTGTGCTTTTCTCTGCACTAAATGGCAGTGCTGTGGTTGGATGCAGATTAAGGGGTGGTATTATAATAAGAGCTCCTTATGACATCATAAGGAGAGCCAAATTTCAATTACCTATTTTTTCACATGCTTGCAGAGAATGGTTTACCACAACTAAGGTTACTGGGTTTATCTTTTTCACATTTTCTAGGTTGATCGAAGCACTGGGGACCCAATCACAGCACTTAAACATGGAAAAAGTCAGATTTTCATGCCATGGCCCCTTTAAGTTCATGATAATCGGTACATATGTGACCCTGGACCACAAAAAATTAAGTTTTTTCAGAATTTTTGAGATTTATACATAATCTAAAAGCTAAATAAATAAGCTTTCCAATTGATGTATGGTTTGCTAGGATTGGTCGAGATACAATTTCTTGAAAATTTGGAATCTGAAGATGCAAAAAATCTAAATATTAAGAAAATGGCCTTTAAAGTTGTCCAAATGGAAGTCCTTAGCAACACATATTAATTATAAATACACTTTTGCTATATTTACAGTAGGAAATTAACAGAATATCTTCAAGAAACATGATCTTTACTTAACATCCTTATGATTTTTGGCATTAAATACAAATTAATAATTTTGACCCATGCAATGTATTGTTGGCTATTGTTACAAATATACCCGTGCCGCTTAAGACCGCTTTTGTGGTTTAGGGTCACATATACAGAATACTTCTAGGTCTGTTTCAAAGCCTAGTGAAATTGGGATGTTTGTTTATACAGCATTTAAATTGTTTTACTATAATACTGTGTTAAACAATAAGAAATTCAACTATGATAACATTATACTATATAGCACATTACTATATTTTCATCCAAAATGAATTAAAATTATTTACAAGATTGCATTTTGTTTAGGACGTTGCCTTTTAAGATGGCTCACTGGGCTTTAGAACAGAGCTATAAAACAAAGGTTCATATTTGTAACACTTTTACTGACTAAAACTTTTCTATCTTTTT
Source organism: Paramisgurnus dabryanus (assembly GCF_030506205.2). Taxonomy (NCBI): domain Eukaryota; kingdom Metazoa; phylum Chordata; class Actinopteri; order Cypriniformes; family Cobitidae; genus Paramisgurnus; species Paramisgurnus dabryanus. Next base: position 5,187,656 of record NC_133338.1, on the reverse strand, counting down.
CAAACAGAAAGTGTGCGACAGCAGGCTAATGCAGACCCATCTTCTACCAAAAAATGTTGTATAACGTGAAGTAAACAACTGAAACAAGGACCACTGAATGAAAGCATCCAGGATGCAGCCACAGTGGTAAAAAGGGACTTTCCTGATAAAAAAGCTTTATGTATCACTACAGCATCACAGGTGTATTTACTCAAATATCTAGGATTCCAGACGACCTACACTGAATACAATTCAAATACAGATTTGTATATTTTATTAGAAAGTTTTTTGAAAATTCGCCAACCAGAAAAAGAAACTTTTTTTGATCATGTTGAATCGTCTGATTAAGACTTTCAGCCATAATAAACTGTTAGATTTGTTTCTGAATATTGGTAAATCGTAAAATGTATGAACTTTGGTATATTGTTTTTATATTGTGCACGCTTTTTATAACTGTATGTGGTGCTACAACATTAGAAGAAGAATAAACACAACGATATTTCTGAGCCGATGTGTTTAAATATGCTGAAAACCTTTGGCCTGCAGAAACAAGAACAACAAGATATTGTCTCATTTTTAAAGGGCACATATTATGCCAATTTTTACAAGTTTAATATAAGTCTCAGGTGTGCCTAGATTTTATCTGTGAAGTTTCAGCTCAAAATACCCTACAGATCATTTAATATAGCATGTTCGAAATGCCCCTTTTTCGGTGTACTTTTAAATGCAAATGAGCTACAGCTCCTCACTCCCTTACCAACAGACAGTAAGCGTTTTTTTTTATTTTTATTAAAACCATTTCTGATTCCTGTGAATACAGTTGGAGACAATAGCATATTTAGCTGCATTAGCGCTACAACATGCTAACAAACACATTTAGAGGCTGTTTACACTTGGCATTAACATGCGTTTTCGTCGATCGGATCACAAGTGGACGACGTTAATGCCAGGTGTAAACGGTGTTCAAAACGTTTTGAACGCGTCCACTTTCGACCACTTTCAACTACATTCAGAGGTAGTCGAAACCACTTTCGATCGGATCGCTTTGGAGTTGCGGAACGCAAATGTGGTTGAATGTGTTCGAACAGCCACACGCGACCGCCTTCTCTCCGCCCATTTATCTAATCTGAGGTATTAAACACAAATTTTACGTCTTTTTTTACTTCTGCCGTGAACATACGGTGAACAGCGCTATTTTTAGCCTTTCATTGATAAAACTACTGCGGGTGTTCTCCGTAGTTTCGTTTTGAAAGCGTGAAAGTTGCGCGATCCTATTTCATCAATTGCGCTGAAAATTCTGAGAAAGCTCTAACATACACACGTACAAAACACTGTGCAGCACGTTTACTTGCTAAACAAGCAGCGGGCTCCGACATAATATAAGTTTGCGTCCATATAAACTCATAATTACTCCCGCTCGCGTTTGAATGACAGCAGAGAGACTCGCCCACCGTCTCACAGACCACCCCCTCACAGTATTCAGGACAGATGCAGTCGAAAGTGGACAAAAGAGACGGATTTAAATACCAGGTGTAAACGTAATGTGTCTCTCTCGTCCACTTGTGATCCGATCGATGAAAACACATCTTAAAACCAAGTGTAAACAGCCCCTTAGAAAAGCTTTTGGGTAAAATTAACAAGTGAGTTTGTTGCAGTGGGCCCTGGGTGGGGCTTTATCAGTGTGACATCACATTAACAAGAGAATTAAAACAGCATGTCTTTATGAGGATTAAAAGAGAAGGAGTGGGTGAATTTTCGTTATTGTAGGGTGGTTGGGTTCACACACTGCTGACACACATTTATGACCAAACACCTTGTAAAAGTGGATTTCACATAATATGTTCCCTTTAAGTTAACTTTAAGTTCCTCTATTTCTGTTTCTAGCACATTTGCTCCGAGTCTCATTTTGTGCTGATAAGAAGTCACCATTTGAAGAAACACATTTTGATCCTTTGCGTAGGATCATGGTATTTTTTTGGTATGTAGTAACAAAACTGATAGTACATTATAACAATGATACTATATTTACTGTAGTATAGTACCTTGGAGGACCATGTAAACACTACAGTACAAAAATAGAAATCAGTCCTGCGGTAAAACCATGTGTGTATGTTATTTGCATGGCACAGTCCAAATATACAGTATGGTATTGTACACGGTAATTACATGCATAAAGTGCACTACATCAATTCATTACATTGTTTATTTATCCCCCAAACTCTTTAGACATTTTTTTTTTGAATGATTAAGGATTTATTTGAGTTAAAACAAAAAACGCAGGGTATTTGTCTTAACATCATTAATGTGATTGGATGAAAACTTCCCGCATCAAATGCGACAATAAGTTATTTCTAATGTGCAATGCAATGGTTGTGCAATTACAGTTTATTTATCATTTTATGGTCTGGATTATTTTAAATCTTTTACATGAATTTGAGGATTGCTGGTCTTAATTCGGTCTCGTCGTGCTTTGGTCTTGGCTTATGTGGTCTTAAAGGGCCAGTTCACCCAAAAATGATTAATCCTGTCATGATTTACTAGATAAGTTATAAGTTGTTACAAATTTCTTTGTTCTGCAAAGGAAGAAAGCAGAAATCAGAAGCACCATTGACTTCCATAGTAGGAAAGAAAAATACTATGGAACACAATGGTGCTCAAAAACAGTTTGGTTACAAACATTGCTCAAAATATCAAAGACATTTAATACAGGTTCGTAACAACTTAAAGGTGAGTAAATGATAACAGAATTATCATTTTTGGGTAAAGAATATCTTTAACGACAACACTAACTTGCTAGTATTTGGCTTATGTTGTAGGATTCCTGTTGGATTAAATGTCTTTAAACTTTAAAAAAAAAAAGTCAGCGAGCTGACCTATATTAGAACAAAGGTTACTATTGCTTCCCCATTTTCTTGGGTTACATTTTGAATTGAAAATACGGCAATCTGTTTAATATGGTAAATCAAGCCTATTCTTGTTTATTTGATGTGTGACATCCGTGTGTAAGATACACAGGAAGTTAAATGTGCAAATTAAAAAGGTGATAACACTTTAGATTTAACCAAGAACATCCAACCCCTCTTATTCAACTAACATAACATTGTATTATAAAAATGACAGATAAAATTTCTGTACAGTTTCGCAGGCTGCTCTAAATGGATGCACAGATTACATTAACCTATCAACAGTAATTGTAAATCTATAATAATGATCAACAATGCCCTTTTTTTTGTGTTTCAGAAGTTTTACTTAAGCAAATAAATGACAAATTTTATAAAGATTTCTTTCCAAATCAGGAACTATATTTCAGTGCATGACTCATATGAACAACGAAGATAATGACATACATAACAACAAACCATTCGAAAACAGGACGAACAAAAATACCACAGAATAGAAGTTGGAAAAACAATTAGGTAAAAAGTGCAATTTAACAAAGATGTTGGTTTTGTGATGTGTAAGGCAACCAGGTCAAAATATGGCATTCTATGAAAACGTATATATAACTTATTTACAGTCGTAATACTTATCAAAATATTGTTTATTTTAAAGTAAAAATAGGCTCTTTAAAGTCCGTTCACATTTGATTTAATGTCATAAAAATGATACCAAATGATCTCTGAATGTCGTACAGTTGAATCAAAAGCCTTTGGGTCTAAGACTCATCATCAATTCTGCTCAGGTTTGATTTTTGGACCTCCAGTTCCTCAGCACTGACCATCTCTGGGCTGATGGCAGCATACCGTGTGCCGTGAAACTGACGGAGATGTATCTACAGAATAAAACCGGAGTAACAGTGCAAATTAAAGAACAAAAACAAAAAAAACACAATAGACTCGTAGTCATATAACAGACACATAACAGGTCTCCAGTTTTATCGTTTAGACCAGATGTTTTCAAACTTTTGAAAAGTACCCGTTGAAATTTTAAGTTAATGTTTCAATCATTTAAAAGCACATTTGCATGTTTAACTTCAAAAACTTTTATTCTTCATACGTTTTAATGTTTATCAGTAGTATTTTACATATTTATTGTTATTATTACCTGTTATTGGACCTTCTTCTGGTCATTTTCTTTTATTGGTACATAAAACGTATCTTTGGTTCTCTTTTTCTAATATATTGTAGTGTTGTGTAATGGTTACATGAAAGCAGATTAAGCATTAGTAAGTCTTTCTACTTTTAAAGGGATCATTTCACAAGACAGTTTTAAGATGTCAAATATGTCTTTGCTGTCCCCAGAGTCCGTATGTGAAGCTCACATTAGCAACAAATGAGCTGATCTCTGTACTAAATGACAGTGCCATGGTTGAATAGTGCAGAATAATGGGCGGTATTATCCCCTTCTGACATCACAAGGGGAGCCAAATTTAAATTACCTATTTTTTCAAAAAAAAAGTTTACCAAAACTAAGATACTGGGTTTTCTTTATCACATTTTCTAGGATGATAAAAAGCGGGGACCCAATTATAGCACTTGAACAACGTCAGATTTTCGTGATACATCCCCTTTAAATTTATTTAAAGTTTTTAAATTTATATACATTTTATTTACTTATAAACCCCCTGCAATTCGCAAACCCCAGTTTGCAAAACACTGCTTTAGACTCACTTGTATGTACAGGTTAACCTCTGCGCTTCTGCAAAGATATGGGAAGTTTCCTCCAGTTTTTAGGTGAGCCCTTCTAGCGTTTGGGTACAGCTTATACATTTCTTCTTTTGCCTCGTGCGACAGGGCGCTCTGATCAAAAACCTACCACAAATGTAAAACCAGCAGGAGAAGTAGGTAAACCAGAAGTATGTGTAACCAGACTTAAAACACAGTTCTACTTCCCATTGGTCAAATATCTTACATGCACCAAGTGAAGAATTACAATTTGTGTCTCAAGTGTATTGAAAATGATATAAAGCATTTTGTATGTAATTGTTAAACCTAAAAATGCAAAACATACATCCATTATGGTGATGGCAACGTCCTTTATCTTGTGAGGCTCCACGTAAGAGTTTTGGCAGTTAAGTGTGAGTCGAGAGGCGAGCTCGCTCTGATTCAGACTCTCCAGCTGAAAAACAAATCAACAGGGCTTACATTCAGCTAAATATGACTAGATTTACAATGAAACACTATTTCTTGTCTGCGCAACAAAACTGTTTGTGGTTTCGTTATGCTTAAGTCTTTCACCGCGATTGAAAAGTTATATTGTCAATTAAGAGAAAACACTTCCCTGGCGCTGGCTGGAAAAGTTAAAATAAAGAAGTACTCACTCTATCGACCATAAAGTCGATCGCATCTGCCATTTTTGGGTCCACGGGTCCTTTGGCAAAGTTACCAAGAACAATCTTTTTCAGCATGAATGCAGGCATTAGCCAGAAGCTATGAACGAAAATTATTCAGTAAAAATAAGGATGGAGACTTTAAAACAGACTAAAAAATGTTTCTGTCTGTACCTGTTAGCCGTCCAGGTTTGGTTGAAGATGGATGTGTCACTAAATGAATTGCAGAGGATCAGAGAGTGGACTCTGGGAGATTTGTGCGTTACCTCTGCAAACTTCTGAGCCAGGAAACCGCCAAGAGAAGCGCCGAACAAATGCACCTGCACAAAGAGACACAGATGAGGGTTAAGAAAGATCCTTATTCCCTATTGGTCCAATTGAAATATCAATATACTGTACCTTGTCTAGTTGTAAGTGGTCTAAAAGCTTCCTAAATCCATCACAAAATTCCAACAGATCCCAGTAGACGGGGTACTGGAGCTGGAAACGAAGATATCAAGTTACATTACATGATAAAAGCAACAACAAGTAGTTTAAATAATAGGCTTATCTCATAAACAATCAAATATGATGGAAAAACTGACTTTTATATTATAATAAAAATTTGGTGATAATGATATATTTGGATGGTAAATTACAGAAACATTTTCAAAACTATTCCAGAATGACTGATGTGTGACAGAACGTACTGAGATGACACGGTAGCCCCGTCCAGAGAGAGCCAACACCTGCTGGAAGAAAACCTCTGCCGTGCCGCTCACCGGCGGGAGGAAGATGATGGGACACCGGATACTTTTAGGCCCAGCTTCATACAATGACCAGACTTTACTGTCATCATCATCCACGATTATCTAAGACACACAAGACAATAATTGTTTAGGGCTGTCAAAAGATTAATCACGATTAATCAAATACAAAATTAAAGTTTTGCATGACATATGTGTGTGGATTCTGTGTAATTATTTTATAAATAAATAAATAAATACATACAATTATAAAGCTTACTGAGATCATGTCACTGGACATATTACACATACTTGTTAGTAGGACTGGGCAAAAAAGCGATTATTCGATTAATCGGGTTACGTGGTCGATTAAAAATCGATTCTTAAAGGCCAAGAATCGAAATGAAATAACCTAATGCTGTTTGACCAAGAAATGTGACTGTTTTGACTTTTTCAGCATACATTTTTCATCTTTCATCAAAATTGTATTGTATTTTACATAATTGTATGCATTTGAAAATTAGAGATGGGTTCTGTTTTAATGTACCCATGTGTACCTAAAATAAAAGAGTTTAAAATACAGGTTTGTGGCTCTTTATCTCTTATTTTATTAATTACCCACTTGTAAACTTATGTTCACTGTTCTTTTTTATAAATATAGTATTTGTATAAAATCTATATTAATTGAGTTGAATAGAGAATCAAGAATAAAAACCGTCCCGAGAGTTGATAGCTTGTGAATCGAAATCGAATCAATCGGGAACATCTGAACCGATACCCTGCCCAACTTGTTAGTCAAAAATAAATACATTTGGCTTTGGTTAAGGGTCTTAACTTGACAACACTCCCATTATCTCTACATAATTTTAGGAGTTGGTGTAGGTGAGCTACAGGAAAGTTTGCATTAGTCATAATGTAAATAATATATCATTTGTATTAATCTGTGGGTGTTATGTGATGGTTATTTATTTGCACAAATAGTGAAGGAATTGACTTACCCTCTTCAGAGGTACAGTGCTTCTGAACCAGTTATAATCAGGAGACACTCTTATCTCCTCCATGTCTGAAATGCAAATGATATTGACTTCGTGATCTCAAAACAACTGACAACATCAGATCAATGCTTGCAGTCTAAATAACGGGGAAAAGAAGACTTGGATCATTATTGTTGGACAAGCTTTCGATTTTACACTCTGCCATGCATTTCACAATAGACAAACACAAAATGATCTTAATGTAATGTCAGAATTGCAATTTGCGCACACACAAAACAATTCTTACGTAACGCACAATGTGATTGTCTCCTGACTAAAATCACTAGAAACGGGCACGAGATGTTTGAAAACACATCATCATTCTGCGCTATATTGACAGTTTTCGATTGTAAACGCTGCACAGCGATGTAAATTAGAAGACAGTGTCTTAGGAGACAGATAAACGAATACAAAATATAAATATTAATTAAATATAATCACCTTTAAGCGTTTTTTATCCACAAATTTAAGAAGCATCGTATCCTCGCGCCGAATCACATGACAGCAGCTTCCGCAGCCAACAAACTCCGACACACGTCACGATCCCAGCAGCCAACCAAAGTCGGATGTGACGTGCGCATGCGCACTGAACCTAAGCGTAGATCAATGCCATAATCAAGAAAAATTATTCAAAGTGAACAAGAAAACAAAAATATATATAATAAACTAGTGACAGAGTACAATTTAACAAATATCAATAAAACATAGAAGGTTAATGTATTACTGCTTTATGCGGTTTAAATGCCATAAGAGATGCATTAAATTGTAACACTAATATTACGTGCCAGAAAGAAAAATTTGCAAAGAGCCCACTACTGAACACATTTCTTGTTTGGCCGTTTTTTATTTAAAGCACTTTGGTTTATGCTCTTTTATGTCTGTGCAGATCTAAGAGGTGTGGGCTCCACAAAAGTGATAAATGATAACAGTGACAGCACTAAACGTTCACGAATGATAAGGACTTTTAATCTGAAAGTATGTAGTTCTCAAAACACTTGCACGTGACGTCTGACATTTGTTGATCACGGATGTTGAACATTTTGTATACTTGTATAACAAAGGCTATGTTACAGTTTAATGTGTTTTTTATCTCTGTATCAGCATTTAGTTAAAGACATAGGGCTGTGTGTAAGAAACAGGGCTGGTCTTGGAAGCCAGATACAAACGATAAAATTTACATTTTATTTGCATCAGAAAAAAATATTTGTTCAGGCAAAAGAAGTGTACAAAATAATAACAAGCTGTTTGCAAAAACAAATCTGTATGTTCAAGATGAAACAGCATATGTAAATTTGTAAGAAATTGTTTATCATGGGTAATATATAAATACAATAAAAGTTCCTCTACTTTTAAGCTTCAATTTTTAAGAAAATGTCTGATTTTGATTCTGGCGTACTAATAAATAAAAAAAAGTATTTATATATGCATGTGTATTCATAGTATACTGTTTCTAGAAATTGTGACAACATCAAAGTAAGGGTGTCTTTTACGTGATCCAAGGTTATAAATATGTCCTGTAGGAGTTTCAGCCATTAAAATTGGTTGGACGCCCCTCCAACACACTTTAAGTAAAATTTTCCATAACACAAACACATACAGACATTTTGGAAAAATAAAAATTTTATTATATAACAATTGCCCGCTGTTGGAAAAATGTCCGACAGCTTAAATTCATCGGCTTTAAGACCCAGCAGAAACCTCCGCAAACCGGTTGATTCAGCAGTTAACCGAATCACCGCGCAAGAGAATGCGATAATTTATGCTTAGCACTCATTTATCCTGCCTGTCAATATTACATAATAAATAAGGTTTATAATACACACGACAGTTTAGCACGTACGCACAGCCTCTTCGAATCAGGTGATTCACAGATCGATTCTTCCACTCAAATGATTCACTGACTGAACGATTCACAGACTCGAGAGTGTCATCCGTTGTTTACTTCATTTTAACAGTATCTAGATCAGATAACAGTGTGTCTTTAGATCAACCGCGTGTAACGGCTCCCAAAAATAACTTATTCAATATATTAATGTCTTTGATTGATTGTTATCGTAGTCGCAAGTAGTTTCGTTTGTACGTCATTTATCGTTCGGGCCTGTATTGAATGGATTTCAGTTGGTTAGCTATCAGCTAGCGCTAACCACCCAGCGCTCCTCAGATTCACCCGAACAAAACAACAGTTAAAAAAACAAACAGCACGGAAACATGTCGTGTACATGTGTTTCAGCGGCAAGAAATATCTTAAATTCAGCTCATAAAGGTAAGAAAAGAGTTATGTTTGTGTTTGTTATATTATATCTACGTGTGTTTGATTGCTTAGCACTGTCACTGCTAGGTGGCTAACATACAAGTGAGCTAATAACAACAATAATGATACATAATTATAGAGTACATTTAAAACAGGAACGAGTTTTTAGAAGTGAATATATGGTACAAATATTGGACAGTTGACAGTCAAGAATTAATGCAAAAAATATGAAGCAGAAGAGTTGGCTCTGTTTAATGTGTGATGCAATATTGTACAGTAAATATTGTAACCAAATATTTATTAAAATGACATACACAACTTTACATTACATACATATTTATTTTGGATGAACTGTTATTTATGATTTAATTTATGGCAAAAGTCATCATATACAAAATCTCTTATCAATACCTCAATATATGATTTTATTTATAAATCAAGTATTTTGTAAATACCAGCACTTAAACAAGTTTTTTACAAGCTCTGTTCTTACAAAGTGTATTTATTGTCATTAATTAAATTCCTATTTTTGTGCTTGTGACAGGAATATCAGGATCCAGAGTCCAGTTACTGTCACTGAGCCGGCCGGCAGCTCACGAGGTTCGAGTGTCACGTCGTATCCCTATCAGGTCCTTTTCGGAGACGGCCGTGTATTACGCTTCGAAAGATGGCATAAAAGATGGAGATGGTGGGAAGGTAATACTGATAAACTTTGTGTTGTCTGTCAACAAGGGACCGTGGAGAAATGATTAACCCAGCCACAATGGACATTCATTACCTTGTTTTCCTTGTCAGAAATCTGTTGGTGACGGAAGTGGAAAAAGAACCAATTCGAATAACTCGGGCAAAGGAGGAAGTCAGCTGCGATGCCCCAAATGTGGAGATCCTTGCACGCACGTTGAAACATTTGTTTGTGAGTACTTCATCTTTACGGTTATCCGTGTAAATGTTTATCTGCTGCGTTCACGGTGATTCCGGTTTTTACTGACCTTTCCAAATAGTTGTGGTTTCATCTGTCCTTGAGCATGTGTAACTAGGACAGAGTGTTCACAGGACTTACTGTTCAGTGCTAAATATAAATCACGTAGTTGTTGCTTTTCTATTGGGGCCTGAAGGAAGTGAAACGTGCTTTAAATGTTTAGAATGAAACATTTTCAGATATTACAGACCAGTGGTCACCAACATGGTTGCCCGCACGGAGTCTGAGAGTTGTTCGAATTCCTGCCAAAGCACATTCTATTAATAGCCTCAATTTTAATATTTATTTATTAGATATTTTTTTATTTTAGCTTAGCTTCTTTTGTGTATGTTAACATTTTAAGCAATCATAAAACACATCAATATGTAAAATAAAATAAAATAAAAAGTTTTGTGAAGACTATATCAAAAAGAACCCCTAGATTGTTTTATCCATTGTGGTAGCTCTTGCTCACAAAAGGTTGGAGACCCCTGTTATAGACCAAATTGTTTAGGCAAGTTAATGTATGCATCTTTTAATATAGGCGTTAAGTGGAGACATTGCAGTTTCAAGTTACGTGCATATAAAGCAAAGGTCGTATTTACCTGTGGAGAAACAGTAGCTGGGTTTCCATCCAAACATGAAACAAATATTTTCTAAATTTGCAAGAAAAGAAAACAAACAAAATGTTCGCTACGTTTATTCTGCAAATTTGTTTCCATCTTCCTTTATTTGCGTTTACTTTTTTCGCAAAAGTCAAAAACACTCCAAGTGAGCGTTAAAACGTTGTTTGCGAATTAACTGATTTTTATTGAAACTTGCCGTTTCCATCACTCTTTTCTGATGTGATACATTAAAATGTGCATATATTCAGGATGATGAAAACCCAGTCTGTATCTTTATTGATACCCCATGTGAATTTGAAAGGGATGTTTAACTCTTTCGCCGCCAGCGTTTAAAAAAAAAAAGTTGCCAGCCAGCGCCAGCGTTTTTCATGATTTTCACAGAAGTTTACTGCCTTCCAGAAAAATTTTCTTCTTTAAATATATAAACATACAATATACCAAATGAAAGAACAGACCATCTGCTTTCAAACAAAAAAACTGTTTCATCCTACCTTCAGTACTTCTTTTGTAATCAGCTTTTGAATATGGGTAGGTTTCTGCAAAAACACCACATTTTGAGCAAAAAGCAGAGATAATAAAATTTTTGTGACAGACTTTTCATAGAGATCCCATTCAGAGCGATCTTTAAAACAGACACGGACATGCAGCCGCTTGCCGTAGGGCTATACTTCCGGGTTTAAAAAGTTGTGGAAGGGCGCCACCTGGTGGATAATAGCGGTATTGTGGAAAGCCGGAAATACTCGTCATTGGCAAGGAATGGTTTTCTCTTGATTGACGAGATATCTCGTCAATGGCAGCGAAAGAGTTAATAGTGGTTGACCAACATTGAGAAATCAATGGCAAAAATCAAATTACAGTAAATTAGAATTAGAAATAAAAAATTTACAAGACTGCGAATCTGACACTTAATAGTATTGTTTGAATAAGTCTTTGTTTTGTGTAACACAATATAAAACGACGTTAATAATAAGTGAATAATGATTGGTCATTTTACTGTCTGTCAGACTTTGGCTTTACATCTGAATGTCTTTTCATTAAGCTGGAAGTATAGTTCAGTTTTTAAGTATGCGTAAATGTCCACGTTAAGTGCGCATGACGCTAATTTCGTCATCAGAATAGTACATGTATGTGCATGTATGCACACATACTTCGTATGTATAGGTCGCGCATGTGCGTACATGAGAATGTAGTATGCAGCCCAGGAGACGCATTGCAATTTGTCGCAATGCGCTTGTGTCGAACGTCTATGTACACTCAAACAAAGTCAAATAAACTATGCTTTCAAGGGTGTGCGTTCGACTGTGGGTGTACGTTTGCCTACACATAAAAATAAACGACTTTGGCCTTTAGGAACAACAATTTAAGGAACAGAAAGATTTATGGGCCTATAATAAAAAATGCCAAATAACGGCCACTGCAACATTTAAGATGGTGGAAGGCAATTCTGCTGTAGTTTGGTGTAAACATTTGCAAAGTTATTTAATTTTCAGTGTTGTAGTTATTTTGTTAGTGACAGAGCTTATGATCCATCCTTCTGCTTTAGTTTTTATTTGTACTAGTCATGTAAACGGGACGCATGTGCTATGTTTATTTATTAATAGCTATTCAGATCATCCATTTATTATTTTTTTAGTTGCATAACATATTTTCACATTCATTCATGTCTAAACTATATATCGCTAGGTGCGCTTGAAGGCAGGACCAGGCAGGATTTTATTTCATTATATTAAAACTGTTGGCTCTGTATAAGATGTTAATTCTCTTTGGCAGCATCAACCCGCTTTGTGAAATGTGAAAAATGTCACCACTTTTTTGTGGTGCTCTCTGAAACCGACACCAAGAAGAGCTTGAGTAAAGACCCGGAGTCGGCGGCGGAGGCCGTCAAGTTGGCTTTCCAGCAGAAACCCCCTCCACCACCTAAAAAGGTACGAGTTCAATAAACTTTGAGGTTTTACAGTATGGCCTCTGGTCATGGTTACCATGTGACCTCTGTTTTTGTTTTTCTGCAGATCTATGCTTATCTTGATAAGTATGTTGTTGGTCAGGATCATGCTAAGAAGGTTCTTTCAGTGGCTGTGTACAACCATTACAAACGCATCTACAACAACATGCCGGCAGGCACCAGAACCCAGCAGATGGAGGTGGAAAAACAGGCCTCTCTTACCCCTCGAGGTTTGTACTGCTGAATAAAAAAAACACGTTTAAAAGGCCATTCGTTTTACGCTGGATATATATTCACATTGGTATCTTCAGAAAGGTTTCAATGGGATATAGAGAAAAAATGATATAAAAATAAAATCGACCCCATTTACTTTATTAAAATAATTAAAATATTTCAATATATAGAAATACTTTATTAAATATATAAAGAGCTCAGATGCAAAATGCGTCTGTCATGTTTTCTTGTAAATGAGCACTCATATTAAACCCACGATATGTAAGATTTTTGTAATAAAATATCCAAAAACCACTTGTACAGTTTGATATATTTAATGCAAATGTGTATTTAAATTATCCCAAAAGTTCCCAAGGATTTTCACTCTCCTTTATAACATCATTAAGATTTATTGTGGTGCTTTGTAATAGCAATCTCTAGTGGAAAAAATCTACAAATTGTTGCTCTTATGGTTTTTCCAACAAACCTGTATTTCTGAATGGCCTGAGGCCAGGATTAAGTGGATTTGAAGCGAAACTATTCGATGAATGTATAATACGTGCCGATAGCATCCAGTCAATATAATTATCAAATTTTTGATGATGGTGGCGTTTAGCAGCTCTCGCATCTGAGTTCTCTACAAATATTAACAAACATTTTTTTTATTGATTCTCTGAGAACATGTAGCAGGTAAAGTTTTTCTGGACAAAAGTGCCAATCACACATCTTGGGTGTTTTTTTTTTCAGGGTTTGACTATAAAGTTTCTATTGTGTTTTTAGTGCTTTGTGGTTTCGCTAAAGTGTTGTATGGCAGTGGTTCTCAAACTGGGGTCCGGGGCCCCCAGGGGGGCCGCGAGATGGTGCCAGGGGGGCCCCAGTTTTATGACATTTTATAAAATACATTCATTTATCATGAATTCTGTGTAATTAAACCTAAAAAAAATAAGGATACTAACCAACAGCACTACTTCGTATAAACTTAATATATTTTGTTTAATTAAAATGTTAAATTTTATCAGTTTTTGTCATAAATTTTCTTTGGGGGGGCCGCGAAGGAATGCACCATACACAAGGGGGGCCGCACGCAGAAAAAGTTTGAGAACCACTGTTGTATGGTTTCTTAGCAAGTGAGAAGAGCTTATTCACAAGTTTTCATGATATTCTTGTACTTGCATATGACTTGGGTTCCTCCATCGGTATAACTCAATGAGATTTGGCAAACACCAACAATAATGTCATCGCTAACTTTTTCTAATCCATTTAAATTAACAAAAGTTTAAAAGTTCCTCAATGCAAAATTCAGTTTGGTCCAGAAATATGTAAAAAAAATTTTAGTTTAATGCATTCCTTATAACATTACAACAGGTCGAACGCGGAGCCTTGTATAGCGTAGTTCATTTGAATGTAAGTGAACACAGACGTTTGACGCATGCACATTGCGACAAAATGCAACGCTACACACTAAATTCTTTTGCACAAGCATGTGCGACCTACGAGTACAAAGTATGCATGGTTACAAAAATCTGGCGGGGTGCATAGAGTGCGCAGACACTATTTTGATGACAAAATTTGCATCAGGCACACTAGGGCTGGGTATCGATTCAGATGTTCCAGATCGATTCGATTTTGATTCACAATCCATCAAATCGATTCAATTCAATTTTGGATTCCGGTTCTTGAATCGATTTTTATACTCGATTCTCAATTCAACTCAATGAATAAAGATTTAATACAAATACTATATTAATAAAAAAGAACAGTGAGCAGCAGTTTACAAGTGGGTAATTAATAAAAAGAAATTAAAAGCCACAGTACTATCGTCGTCGTCTTGCTTGTAAAATCTAAAATGCTTCCATACCTCTGACTTTTAATGTGAAGGTGGCATTAACGTCGATGAACCACCTGAAACCGCCATTTTAAGCACAGAATGAATGAATGACACGCTCGCCTCTCGCTCATTGGTAACATCGCGCAAGGCAAAAAAAGAGGGTGACATCTAGTGAAGAAGACTAGTAATTAGATTAATGTTAATCTTACGTTCAATGTTTGCGGAAATAAATATGACAAAAAAAAAATCGATTCTGCTCTTTTAAAATCGATTTTGAGTCGGCTACGCAAAATAAAGCGATTAATCGAAAAATAACTTTTTTTGCCCAGCCCTAAAGCACACTGTATGCGGACCCTTGCATATGCATAAAAACTAAATGTTTTTTTTTGTATTGTTAAACAAGTAGTGATATTTTCATAATTGTCCTCCTTTCTCTATAGAGCTGGAGCTCAGACGACGAGAGGACGAATACAGGTTTACAAGTAAGTGTATGTCCATATCCATGATCTGTATTATATGATGTTACTGCGCGCCGAGGTCAAATATTATTGTCTGTGATTTATCGCTGATGTTAATAACTTTGTTTTGAACCCAGTTAATGTATGTGTTTAATTTGTCTAGAGCTTCTGCAGATCGCTGGGATCAGTCCTCATGGAAACGCTTTGGGTGCCTCCATGCAACAGCAGTTAAACCAGCAGACACCTCAAGAAAAGCGAGGAGGAGAAGTGCTGGACTCCACACATACTGACATCAAACTAGAGAAGAGTAACATTGTGCTACTGGGTCCCACCGGCTCGGGTGAGAAACACTTTTCATGTTGGTGAACACAGTGTTTTCTATGCTGATTGCAGAGGAATAATGTTAAATGAAAACAATATCAACCAGAATGTAAATTAAAACTGTATAATTGGCAGAGGATTGTGGAGAAAGAGCTAACTTAACTGAGTTGTGTTACAGGGAAAACCCTTCTGGCCCAAACGCTGGCCAAATGCCTGGACGTTCCCTTTGCCATCTGTGACTGTACCACTCTCACCCAGGCGGGATACGTGGGGGAGGACATCGAGTCAGTCATCGCCAAACTTTTGCAGGACGCTAACTATGTCGTTGAGAAGGCTCAGCAAGGTAACGCCTATAATATATTTCAGACTAGTTTGCCCAGAAATGTTATAGTACAGATCTATGGTTTAATATGCATGTTTAAAAAGATGGTAATTTCTTTCAGGCATTGTGTTTTTGGATGAAGTGGACAAGATTGGCAGTGTTCCTGGCATCCATCAGTTGAGGGATGTGGGAGGAGAAGGAGTGCAGCAGGTCTGTGATTAAACATGAACCAGATGATAACACAACTCGGATACGTTGGTGTCAACATTGGATATAATTCCTTATTGTTTTTCGACACTGATCTTTAGGACTAACTTTAAAAAATATTAAAATTTTACTTTTGTTCTTTTATCTTAGGGCTCAACATAAATAATTTTTTATACTGGCCCGCTCGGGCCAGTGGTTCAGATTTTCAATTTCCCTGCCAAAACTTTCACTGGCCCCAATAAAAAAAGTCTGTTTCTTTTGTCATGTTTTATTCAAGAAAATGTCTGCTTCCAAGATGTTAAATAATATACATTGATGAAAATATATTTTAGTGACTGAGGGTGAAGCACTGTCCCGATCGGGGAAGTGACAAATGCTTTTTACTGGCCCGAACATCTCTCACGCTTGCCCCGGGCCACCGAGCAGTCCTTTATGTTGAGCCCTGAATGTGCCATGAAATTGTTTGTGTTGTGCCGCACTACAATGTTTTATCTCCAGCATTTCAGTGCCCACGAAACCTTACTAAATAACTTGACTTGATTTGCTTTGGTCATACATATGTGGCTTTAGTAATGCATTTAGTAAAAATCAGATTTTTACTACATTTTTTGCTGTGCTACCAAAACAAATTTAAGTCAGGTTTTATTTAAATCCGAGTAAGCAAAACCACTTTTTTTTCTTCTGTAGGGTCTGCTCAAACTCCTAGAAGGAACCATTGTAAATGTTCCTGAGAAAAACACAAGGAAGCTGAGAGGAGAAACTGTGCAAGTTGATACCACCAACATCCTGTTTGTAGCATCTGGAGCATTTAATGGGCTTGACCGAATCATCAGCAGAAGAAAGAATGAGAAGGTGTGTTATAAAAACTTACATTGACGCATGACAAAGAGGTTTTATTCGCATTCGAACAAAAGTCTTCTTGGTAGGGCTGGGTACCGAACGTTGATACTTTTATGATATTGAATGAAAAACTTCGATACTTTGAGTATCGAAAAATGATTTATCTTTCGATGCCAAATTTCGATTCCAAAAGCGGCTGTGTCTGTGAGCCTGTACTTGCGTGTAAGGACCTAAAGTGCCGGCGATTGGCTGTCCACCACCACGTGACTTGGAGGATTTCTGAAAATACTCGCAGTCACCCAACACAAGTGTAAGGATACAATATTAGAAGAAAGTCTTTGTGACAGTCTTACCAATAGAGTTAGCGCAAGCATGGCCGTGTTGTCTCCGTGAAAGGCACGTCAACCAAAACGGGGCTTCTCCTAAAGTGACGAGGGGTTTCAATTTAAAGCACGCGCACAGCCTGTGTCTCTGCTTGATTTACTCTCGCCTGGTTCCGCATGGCAAGGCTTTGCGCGCGTCTCCCACAACAGTCTCGACAAGGTGTTTAAACTTGACCCACGCGCGCAGCTTGTGTCTCTCAATGCTTATGAAATACTCGCGCCTGTCTCTACGCATCGCAAAGCCTTCATGCCCCTGTCTCGCAAAATGGACGATGCGTTTAAACCTATTTTTTACAGTCTATAGTTTAAACTTGACGCACACGCGCAGCCCAAAGCCTGGCACGTTATTTAAAACAAACTAAAATTCCATTTAACTGGTTTGCTAATTTCACTTGAATGAAATGACATTGAACGCATTTTCTACTCATTTTAAAAATCCCAAATGTATTTAATATTTTGATAATTATGAAGTTGAGTATTGTTTACAAAAAACAAACATGCATACAAATCTTCCCAGTAAAACTCAGTCACCCATTTAAATATTGTAACTTTTTGTCAAAGTTGCAGCTATAATGAACCCACAAATACGGTTAGTCCAAGCTAAATACCATTTTACATTTCATAAAATAAAGCAGTGTTAATTATATTCTTAATTTCTTTATTTTTGTTTCCTTATTTTCATAAAAAAACTGATTGAAAAAAAAAGTGTGTCTGCTGGCGCACCCCTATCCAAAAAGCACAATCAGTTTTATTAATGTTACCCTAAGTGAGAACTGTTACCAGAATTTGTTTTAATTAAGGTGAAAAATAAAAGTTGTGTGTTTAATGTATTTTTGTTAATGTTTCAATGGATTTTAAAACATGGTATCGAAAAAGTATCGTTAGGAACCGGCATCGAAACGGAGGTATCGAAATTGGCACCGGATCGAAAGATTTTAAACAATACCCAGCCCTACTTCTTGGTCATAACTAATAAAATATTAATCATGGCCAACTTGGACGCTATAGATCAGAGCAAAACTTTTAGGCAGCCTTGAAAGTCAGTGTGGGTTTTTTTTTTTTTTGGTTTTTTTATTGGCCCTAGCTTAATCAATCTTATCAATCAGACCACTACCACTTTGTGTTTTGAATGAGTTTGTCTATTCTAGAGCTGGCAAAGTATGGTGTTCCGCATGTCTCAGTCTTGGGCCCTTTGTTGTTTTGTACATTGTTCTTTCCTTTCACTGTTTTATACACGACACAGTTGTATATGTCCTCCAGACCACATTTGGGAAACTTTCTCACGAGTTATGAAATGTTTTAAAGATATTGATAAGTGGACAGTTCCATTATATTAACTTACAAATTCAGTGCATAAGAAAATATATATGACACTTTATATTTCATGTGTAGTACCTTGGATTCGGAACGCCATCTAACATGGGAAAAGGCAGAAGGGCAGCAGCAGCGGCCGACCTTGCCAACAGCACAGGTGGAGAGGTGGATGCTGTGGCCGAGATCGAGGAGAAGGACAGGCTTCTGAAACATGTGGAGGCTAGAGACCTCATTGAGTTTGGCATGATCCCAGAGTTTGTTGGACGTCTTCCCGTTGTCGTTCCACTGCACAGTCTGGATGAGGAGACGCTCGTCCGAATCCTCACCGAGCCCCGCAATGCTGTCGTGCCTCAGTATCAGGCTCTCTTCAGCATGGACAAGGTTGGAACCAAATATACGAACACATTTATTTCTTTTTAAATCAATTCGACTTTTAGATGTTCAAAGACAAATTTTGGTAATGTTGAAATTGAATAACTGAACCATTTCCCTTTCGTTATTTATTAATATAGGCAGATATTTATGGTGCTTTTAATCAAGACATAATAAAAATATAGCGCTAATTCAAACTGAATGTTTAAATGTTTCTAAATACACTATGCATCTTTGTGTTAGTGTGATCTGAATGTGACGCCTGAAGCCTTGAGAGCCATCGCCAGATTGGCTTTGGAACGTAAAACCGGTGCCCGTGGACTTCGATCCATAATGGTAAGAAACTGCTGTTTACTTTCAAGTTTTTTGTTTCTCAGAAGCATGAGCCTTTGTATTATAAGTAAATGTGTTGTGGTATAATAATCATACAATAATTGCATTCAATTATTAAAGCAATAACGTAATATAATATTTATCCAACAGGAAAAACTGCTGCTAGATCCAATGTTTGAAGTACCACATTCTGATATTGTGGCCGTGGAGGTGACCCAGGATGTGGTTAAGGGAAAAGCACAACCGCAATACATAAGGTGAGAGCACACATGGAAAGATTGGTAAATTTAGCAGTTTTAGCATTTAAAAGGGTTATTTTAATAACGTCCTGCTTTTAGTTATTGTTTGTTTTTTCCTAAATAACTTCTCGCGCTCAGTGTGGAAAAAAACGCCTCTATGGAAACAATTTATGTGGCGTACACGCACCCTTAAACAGCATAGGTCACGTTTATGTTTTCTATTCTCAAATGTTACATTAATAATAAGTCTGTGTTCTCCGGTTAAGAACTTGTACATGCGTTTTAACAAAAGGGACTTGTGATCGATTTTTCTCCTTGACCATTTGCTTTTCCCTCCTTTCAGAGCTGCAGCTAAAGAGTCCTCCGAGGAAGAGTATGATTCTGGGATTGAAGAGGAAAACTGGCCAAGACAAGTCGATGCAGCTAAAAACTAAACTCACCGATCATTTAGCCAGCTCGTCGTCTTCTAAGGGTCCATTTCCAAGTCGAGTTACTCACTGTACCCCTGTGATGATTTGTTATTCACTTTGGAAAATTGTAATCCTTAACACCCACTTCTACCTTCATAGTAAAGAATTATGGCTTAATGTTTGAAATCAAGCAAATGCCCCTGACACCATGCCTCTTAGAGAGAGCTAATCCTCGTAAAATGTAAAAAAAAAAAAACGTTTTATTTTATTCTTAATAACTTGATGATGCAAGTGATTTTTATGAACTGTTTGATTGTTTTGGCAACAGAGATGAATAGTAAGGATTGCTCATTAAAATACAGTAATATATTTTGACTTCAGATTCTTTATGTCACACTTTGCCCTGCTTGGAGTAGAATTACACATTTGGTCATGCACTGGTTATACTTGTTAGACAGTACTATTAATAGATGTCCTAACTAAGGTTCATCTCTATTCTCAATCATTCAAAGACTGCATTAATGTTTTCCAGTATTAAACGTTTTTGTAGTTGAACCACATTTACAACTAAAGCATCTCAATCTGCAGTATTGTTGCCTATGAGGTCTATTCAATTAAATTAGGGTTTCCGAGTGAGCTTACATAAATTTGGCACATTGAATTATTTTTCTTTGATTGTTGTTTAGCATGTCCGGTTACGCTATTAGACTCAAGCTGCTATGTGTCTAGGTTCAAAAAAGAAAAATCAGTAAATGGGTTTAGAGGATTTTTCAGGGACATGTCTGTTATAATCTGATATCGAATTGTTGTGTCATTATTTCCCTTATGCACAAAAGGGCCTAACAGTGGATTGATTTGTATGTGCCGATTACAAAAGTGTAAAACAAGCGACTTTACTTGGAAAAAGGTTCAGTGTCAGTGCGGTAGCTTTCTCTGTACAGTAAGCTATTTACCAATTCTCCTGGGTAAATTCATGAGCAACATCTCACCATGGAAATATGGATAATGTTCCGTTTCCTCTACTTAAATTGTAATAAAAGTGTGTATTTTTTATTGTTTTTCTTAGAGGATATATTAAACTCAAATTAAGTACAACGTTGGATGAGTTCACTTTTGTATGGAGATAATAGAAAATAATGTGTGTCTGTGTGGTTAAAACTCTATAACTGTCACTGTCCCACAGGTGGGATGTTAACATATTTTAAACAAAAATTTCTTAGTCTAAACATAAACTTATCTTGACAAGCTATATATTGTAGGAAAGCTCTAAAAATTGTAGATTTCATATGAATGACGTATTAATTTTCTAAAATGTCACCAGCTAACAGGTGGGCGCATGGTGTTTATACATATTTATTTGTTAATGTCCAATAAACCTGAAGTAATCTTCATCAACTATATATTGTTGGAAAGTTCTAGGAATGTAGTTTTCACGGTTCAAAGCCATTTGATGATAGAAATTGTGTAGTGACAGTCATTTTGTTTAGGGTCATTGACCCCATAGGAATACATATGAATGATTATTTATTTATTTATAACTAATATCCTATAAACCTGGAATAATCTTGACAAACTATATATTGTTGGATTGTTTAAGGAATATAGTTTTCATATTTCAAAACCTTCTTGCATTAATAATAATGCAGTGACAATAGTTTATTAATATGTGACAAGGTTATGCTGCTAACCGTGGACACCTAGTCATTTTTTTCTAATTTTAACTTGAAATTTTGGTTTAGTTGAGACTAAACTTCTGGCTTTATTTTTTTTAGCATTTTGGGTGTAAACAGTATGTTTTTTTTATACAAGATAAAATATCTTATTGCATTATTTATTAAAATAGATTTAAGATGGTATATTTTTCATTTATTTAATATTCACAACTCATGAAACAAACACGTGAAAAACCTTAAGGTGTCTTCTTTAAAAAGAGACCAAGATTTTGCTTCTAGACCAAAGAATGCCAGAGTAATATTAATTTAAAGGTGGCGCATATCACCATTTAACCCTTTAACCTGGCAGTTTAAGGGTTAAATTAACAAAAGTAGATTATCTAGCTAAGAATATGATGATAATTTTATCATGTAAATATTATGATGTTAAATGCAGCACTTCAATTATATTAAACTGTATGCAAACCAGAAAATCACCAAATCATGAATGATGGTTTCATTACAAATTAGATGTTATATTAAACAAAAACGACGTATAAAACGTAATAACCAAATCTATCATAAAATGGAATATTGCTCAAAATACAATAAAATTTGAGAATAATGCTTTGAATAAACGATGACCGATTTATACAGCGAGGGACACAATGGTTGAATTAAATAAATATATGAATCAAGTAATTTACACACGTTATAATTCACATGCCCAAACAGATTAGTATGACATCAGAGTATCGCGAGAGTGATTTAATAGCTGGACTTTCGAGGTGTCCTCGCGGTACTTTGATGTCATCGCTCTTCCAATCGCAGCGCTTCATGTCCTTCAACTCAAACACACATTTGTTTTATAATATACAGTTTTTTTATTTAATACAACATTAAATTCGTATTTAAACATATGTTCCATTAAATCCCCTCACTTTTAATTAAAATATGAAGACTTTTTAGCGGTTTTATTTTGAAGGCGTACTAGAAGCGTTTCCGTCACAACTTCCGGTTTCGTGAAGCAGCTCCCTGTTAGCGCGTTACCACTGACTGATTTAGTGTCATATTTTACGTGATTTCAGAATGAAATGATGGATAACTCTCAACAATACAGTTACACGAATCTCCCGCCACCTCCCTTTAATAACCCAGCGGGTTTAGACAGCGGAGTTTATACAGGACCACCACCAGTACCTCCACCACCCGGACCTGGGAACACATGGAGCATGTATCAGCACCCACCCCCGACGACAGCACAGCATCAGTGGCCACCTTTCCCACCAGTGAACCCTGGTGGACCGTATCCAGCCTTTGACCCCAGCAGACCACCTCCAACCCTTGAACCACCTCAATACAATGACAAACAACAGTGGACTCAAAACCAGTGGACTCCCCCAAACTCCCATTTCAGGGGACACTTCCCACCAAACCAACATTCATATCAGTCCAACATCAGACAAGACACCACCAGCAACCAGAACTACCTACCTAACAGACCCTGGTCAGATGACTACCAGGACCAAGCCAGAAGCATCTCAGCATTAGATGAAGAATCAAGGCAGAGGTTGAGAGATGAGCAGTGGCTTCAGAGTTTCCTGCTTCAGAGAGGAAAACATCAACCACTCGAGCTGCCAAAGCCTAAACTTTCAATTTCTCAGTTTAAAAAGAAGCTATATGGGACTGTTCACATGGTGTCCGAGTTAAATGCAGTGTGTCAGATGTTGAAGGAGAACTTGGAGAGCGAAAGTGTTTGGACTGAAATGCTCTCAAGAGCCACAGAGTTGAAGAACATCATACAGGAGAGTATGACCGACCTGAAGGACCCTGAGCTTTTCTGCAACATCCAGAGGAAACTGCTGCTGATCAGTAAAAAAAGAGCAAGAGTAAGGAGAAGAAAGATGGCGGAAAGAGAGGAGAAGCAGGAACAAGAGGCTAGAAGAGCTGAACGAAAGGCAGAAGTGGATAAATGGCAGATTAAACGCATTCAAGAAGTGGAGGAGAAAAACAGGGTGAGAGCAAGATTTGTGTTGTAAAGTGTTTCTTCCAACAGGGGGCGCACAAGTATTGAATGCAAATGCACACACATAGATGCATGTCAATGTAAATAGTAGATAGTAATATAAAGCACATACATTTTGTTCTAATGCAGGAGAAAGAGTTAAAACTGGCGGCCGACGCTGTGCTTTCAGAGGTCAGAAAGAAACAAGCAGATTCCAAGAGAATGCAGGACATACTTAAATCCCTGGAAAAGCTGAGAAAACTTCGGAAAGAGGCTGCCGCCAGAAGAGGTAATGCATTGATTTAGTATTGTTTCAGTGCACCACCAGGCATT
Organism: Paramisgurnus dabryanus; assembly: GCF_030506205.2. NCBI lineage: Eukaryota > Metazoa > Chordata > Actinopteri > Cypriniformes > Cobitidae > Paramisgurnus > Paramisgurnus dabryanus. Next base: position 5,163,642 of record NC_133338.1, on the reverse strand, counting down.
TAAAGGTGTCATATTAAGAGATTTTTTTAAAGCATTAGTCAAAATGTTGATGTCTTTCTTTGTTCAGTCGAGAAGAAATATGTTTTTTTGAGGAAAACATTCCAGGATTTTTATCATTTTAATGGACTTTAATGGACCCCAACACTTAATACTTAACTCAACACTTAACAGTTTTTTTCAACTGGGTTTTAAAGGACTCTAAACGATCTCAAACGAGGCATAAGGGTCTTATCTAGCGAAACGATTGTCACTTTTGGCAAGAAAAAAGCTCTTTTAAACCACAACTTCTCGTCTATCTCCGGTCCTGTTACGGGCCAGCACAACCTGATGTAATTGCGTAGTGACGTAGAAAGGTCACGTGTTACATATATAAAACGCACATTTGCCGACCATTTTAACCAATAAACTGACACAAAGACATTAATTAGTATCATTTAACATACAATAACGTCAAAACTGTTTTTTTTCCACACTTGTAAACACTGGGGTATAGTTTCGCATACATCATTCGTGACCTTTTGGCGTGATGACGTATTACGTGAGGTTGCGCTGGCTCATCACGGGCCGGAGATAGATGAGAAGTTGTGGTTTAAAAGTGCATATTTTTTATGAAACTATTTAGTAGGGCTGCACGATTTGGGTAATTTTTCCCATTGCGGTTATTGATGCTAAAATTGCGATGTGCGATTGCGATTATACTAAATGGTATCATGAGTCAACTTGATGGGTTTTAAAGAAAATCCACACACAGTTTAGCTAAAATTTGTATTTGTAAAACTAGAAATGTTTTCGTATTGCCACGTGATGTAGCAACTGCTCAGTGTCAGTAATCCTAAATCCAAAATACCGCCATACAACAGACATAAGAGTTTTTTTTTTTAGCTACCAGATCACTGTCAACCTCCTCTGCATCCATCTTCGCTCTGGTATAAGTGACGAAGCACACCACACACGTGCATGCCACACGTGCACTGCCTTTTTTGTTCATTTTTCTTTCTTTTTTTAAACAGCAAGGAAAATCATCAAACTGTTATCAGAAAGTTTGTGTTAACAAGTCCACACATTTATTTATTTAATATAATTGCAACATTTTGCTGTCATATAATTGCACAGGCTGACATCGCGATTGCGATTGCGATGCGATTAATTGTGCAGCACTACGTAGGGCTGCACGATTTGGGTAATTTTTCCCATTGCGGTTATTGATGCTAATATTGCGATGTGCGATTGCGATTATATTTGATGGTATCATGAGTCAACTTGATGGGTTTTAAGGAAAATCCACACACAGTTTAGCTAAAATGTGTATTTGCAAAACTAGAAATGTTTTCGTATTGCCACGTGATGTAGCAACTGCTCAGTGTCAGTAATCCTAAATCCAAAATACCGCCATACAACAGACATAGAGGTTTTTTTAGCTACCAGATCACTGTCAACCTCCTCTGCATCCATCTTCGCTCTGGTATAAGTGACGACGCACAGCACACACGTGCACTGCCTTTTTTGTTCGTTTTTCTTTCTTTTTTTAAACAGCAAGGGAAATCATCAAACTGTTATCAGAAAGTTTGTGTTAACAAGTCCACACATTTATTTATTTAATATAATTGCAACATTTTGCTGTCATATAATCGCACAGGCTGACATTGCGATTGCGATTGCGATGCGATTAATTGTGCAGCACTAAATGCAAGCATGCATTCAGATTCTAGCGGTATGGGAAAGCCAGACGGCAGCTTTCCCGCGAGTGGGCTTGAAAGCAGAGAATCCTGCCTATTTTTCCAAGATTTTGCTAACTTATTTTATTTTCTTGGCGTTTTTTTATCATTCACATTTGTCCGGCTGGTTAAAATACACATTTTCTCTTGTGTGACAAACTGAGAACACATTTAATAGCGCACTTTGAACCACGTGCTATAATTTGGCATCTTAACTGTTGCTTGTTTATGATTGCAGTATATTCATTTATGCATAATGTTTGCCCATGAATGACTTTAATGACTTTAAAGGGGTCATAGCGTGAAAATCAGACTTTTTTCATGTTTTAAGTGCTATAATTGGGTCCCCAGTGCTTCTATCAACCTTGAAAATGTGATTAAGATCAACCCAGTAACTTAATTTGGGTAAGCCATTTTCTGCAAGCATGTGAAAAAATTGGTAGTTCAGATTTCGCCTGTTTTGTGAGGTAGGTAGCAAGGCCAATTACAATAAAACCGCCCCCTTTATCTGCACTATCCAACCACAGCACTGCCATTTAGTGCAGGGAGAAAGAGAGAAAGAAAAAATACTTGACAGCACAATTGAGTGTCAATTACAATAAACTACCATCATTGTGATAAGTGTTTGCATTTCTTCAGCTCATTTGCATTTTAAAATGAAACACCCAAAAACGGCTCACTTTTGCTCAGGCCTACAAAGTGGTCATTTTAACATTCTATAATTAATTATCTGTGGGGTATTTTGAGCTTAAAGTTCACTTACGTACTCTGGAGACACCAAATATTTATTTTACACCTTAAAAAAAATTCATAATATGACCCCTTTAAATGCAACTTATTCAATCAAAATTTGGAGCCAGAACTGTCGGTGTTAAAATGTGAATAAACCACATTTCTCTGATCACCTTGTCTGGTACATATAATGCAATAGTGAGAGGTTTAACAAATTTGACATAGTTTGATCAACGAAACACAAGTACATAAAACTGAATGATCGTTCTTTCTTTTTTTCAAACAGGCCTGTTCCCAGAAAAGGAGAGTGATGTGATATTTGAGGGTCATCTGGAGCGTCTAAGGAGCCTGATCCAAAAACGCACAGCTGTCTACGCGGTAGAGGAGAAAGCTTTGAGGGTAATGCTAGAGGGCGAGCAGGAGGAAGAGCGGAAACGTGATCGGGAGAAACGTCAGAAAAAAGAAAAGGAGAAGCTGTTGCAGAAGAAGAAAGAGGTCGAGTCGATGCTGTTTGGAGGTAATTGGGGGTTTAAAAACAGTACACATACTGACTGTGGGTCTACACCAGACACAAATTAACTTTTTGCATGTACGTTTTAACATTTTCAGTAATTCGCGTGTGAAATTTACGGCATTCGCGTGTGAAATTCGCAGCTTTCGCAAGTGAAATTTGCGGCATTCGTGTAAAAATATTTGTCAATACCTTGTTCTAATAACTTAAATTACTTGTGAGTTATGTAAATGTTTATAACTTTATACATTTAGCGTTTTTGTAAAGTTTCAATATAATATCAAACATCTCCATGCTGTTCCACTTCCAAAATATTAGTTTTCTAGAAATAATACGGTGGAATTATTTATGTGAGGATACAAAATGGAGTTTTTCAGAAATCTGAAGTTTTTATTTTAGTAGGTGCTGAATGCACCCTGAATATAGCTTAGCTTGCTTTGAATAAAAATGTCTGCAAAATGCATCAATGTAAATGTAAACTTTGGAACAGATTTTTCATCTGTAATGTGTGAGAATTGTGTGAAATTTGCAGCATTCACGTGTGAAATTTTCGGCATTCGCGTGTGAAATTTGCAGCATTCGCGTGTGAAATTTGTGACATTCGTGTGTGAAATTTGTGACATTCGTGTGTGAAATTTGTGACAGTCGTGTGTGAAATTGGCGGCATTCGAGTGTGAATTTGTGGCATTCGTGTGTGAAATTCTTGGCATTCGTGTGTGAAATTTGTGGCAAATTCATTTGCATGTGAAATTCGTGTAAAATTCGTGGCATTCGTGTGTGAAATTAATTTGCATGTGAAATTCGTGGCATTGGCGTGTGAAATTCGCGGGGAATTCATTTGCGTGTGAAATTCGCGGCATTCGTGTGTGAAATTTGCTACGAATTCATTCACGTGTGAAATTTGTGGCATTCGTGTGTGAAATTTGCGGCGAATTCATTCACGTGTGAAATTCGTGTAAAATTCGTGGCATTTGTGTGTGGAATTCATTTGCATGTGAAATTCGTGGCATTCGTGTGTGAAATTCGCGGAGAATTCATTCGTGTGTGAAATTCGTGGGGAATTCATTTGCGTGTGAAATTTGCGGCATTCGTGTGTGAAATTTGCTGCTAATTCATTCACGTGTGAAATTCGTGTAAAATTCGTGACATTTGTGTGTGGAATTCATTTGCATGTGAAATTCGTGGCATTCGTGTGTGAAATTTGCGGGGAATTCATTAGTGTGTGAAATTCGCGGGGAATTCATTCGTGTGTGAAATTCGTGGGAAATTCATTTGCGTGTGAAATTCACGGCATTCGTGTGTGAAATTTGCTGCTAATTCATTCACGTGTGAAATTCGTGTAAAATTCTTGGCATTTGTGTGTGGAATTCATTTGCGTGTGAAATTCGTGGTATTTGTGGTTGGAATTCGCGGGGAATTCATTTGCGTGTGAAATTCGCCACATTTGTGTGTGAAATTTGCTGCAAATTCATTCACGTGTCAAATTCGTGGCATTCGCGTGTTTTAATCATGGCATTCGCGTGTGAAATTCACGGCATTCGCATGTGAAATTCGTATGTGAAATTTGCGGCATTCGCGTGTGACATTTGCGGCATTCCTTTGTAGGGCTGTAACGATTAATCGTGCAAATGCGCATTTTCTCAATGAATGAATTTTAACTATATTACGGTGAAATCTTGGCACATCCCAAAACCAGAGGGCCGCTCTCGTGCAGAAACTCTTTTTTTGTGCCACAGAAGAAATAGCATTACAAACGCTATTCCAGGAAATGTCTATAAAAATATTTATATTGCTGTTCTTCAAATTGTTTTAGGTATTTTCATGATAATAAAGACTATTTTGAATGTTTTTGTTTAACAAGTGTTGCTTTTTTAAATGCACGTTATAAACGAATCAAACTCTTAATGATTTTAGATTAATAAGGACTTTCTACTGACCAAAACACCGGAGTACACGCACAAGCTGTGCATGACACACAGAATAGATTTAAAATCGATTCTGAATCGATTTCAGACAGGCATTTTTAATGGGACACACGATTAATCATTACAGCCCTATTCATGTGTGACATTCGTAACATTCGTTTGTGAAAATCAGATGCAAATACGCTTAATTTATGTATATATGTATATGTAGCGTTTTATACATCTTACCAGATTGTCCAACCTCCTCACTCACTTTCTTCCAAGCAAGATCCTTTTTATTCACGTTTCTATAAAAGTACAAAGATGTGTCATACAGTGATAATGATTTTGTCTTCCATTCTTGTTTCATATTTCTGCTCCAGCTCGCTACATCGTAAACACGTCACTACTAGAGCAAGTTCCTGATTGGTTAACGCGGCTCGAATATCCGACAAAGTTCAGATTTTTGAACTAGCGCGAATTACATGTTACTTCCTGTTCGTTCAATTCGCGGCGTGTCATTCATGCAAATTGCGTAATTTGCCCATGGGATGTCTATTGCATCTTTGCATTGACTTAAAATGTAAATCACTCGCACTTAACGCTTCATTCGCATCTGGTGTGAACACACCATGAGACAAGACACAGGCCCTATCCTCCGAATGAATTCCCATACAGGCTTTACACGCAATGCATAATGTAGAGTCAGCCGGTCTTTATCACAAACAAACTATAACAGGGCAATCTGGGATCCTGAATGAATTTATTTTGCTTTGTCCTTTGGGTTTCACAGACCTTAAACAGAACTTAAAGTGATTAATGAGGGATAAAAAAATACAGTTTTTGGTCCAGGCACCACAGGCTGGCAGTATTTGTCATGCACACTCAATGATAAATGAAAGGAGTGTCACAAACAAGTCAAATACAAAAAATGACATGTCTTATACAGTATGTGAGCTGTGTTTTTCTGTCTGTTTTTAAAGCTGAATTACCACCCGATCATCCTCTTCAGCCCTTCCACGATTACTACACACAGGCCGAGCGCTCCCTTCCTGCGCTCATACAAATAAGGTCGGTTTTCTAACCAAAAATAACTTCTGCAAACAACTAAAAATAACTGAGTAAAAATCGAATTTGTTTTTATGGCCTTTGACAGGAGGGAATGGGATCAGTTCCTGGTTCCCGCAGAACACCCGGACGGTAGCGCTGTTCCTCAGGGATGGGTTCTCCCTGACCAGCCTGCTGATGACATCTGGGCTACGGCTCTGGAGAAATAACACTGCTTTAACCAAATGACTATTATTTCATCTAGGAAAATAACCTCTAAATTGGATTAGACTTCCTCACCAGCTCCAGTAGTTTTTAATTTTGTATATATTTGATATGAAGGATGATTAGAAGGCCCTCATGTGGACTGCAAAGTTGATTACATCACTTTTTCATTCTGTGATCTGCTTATGAAGCCTGGACTTGCTCCGTTGTTTGTAAATAAAATCAGATCGATTCGCACATTTATTCTGTTTGATGTAATATTTCATATATTTCAGTTTTCTGCTTGACTGAAAAAAATGCAGTTTGTAAATGTAGATGCATCGCTTCCTGTGGGGGCGTGACCAGTCAGGGTGAACATCCAATGAGAATGTGTTTGGTCACTGGATTAGTGGAGCAAATGTAATTAACACACGTCTCTGTGAGGACTAAAACAACAGTCACTATAACACTACACAGCTCATCACTGAAACAAGCAAGAGACAGGTGGGTAAACTTTTACTCTTTAAAAATATGTAGGGTTTGTAAGCATTTATAAAAAGAAAATGTAGTTTAATAGAAATATTTGTCAATACCTTGTTCTAATAGCTTTAAATAACATGTGAGTTATGTCAATGTTTAATGTTTCTAGAAATATTACGTGAAATTATTTATGTAAGAAACCAAATCAGAGTTTTTCAGACCTCTGAAAGTGTTTATTTCAGACAAAAATATACAGACAAAATGTATAAACGAAATGCACCCTGAATATAGCTTAGGTCGCTTTGAAAAAAGACTTTTCATCTGTAATGTGCGAGAGCTGTAATTTTACAGGGATTTTTATTTTACAGTGCCTGTTATGTTACATGTACTTAATAAAGTAAAAAATGATACATAATTACATGCGACTAACCCTATAGTTAATTGTTTTCATTAAAGGTGACATAGAATGATTGAACGGAGTATTTATTCTTGTTCTGTGATGTGACATGTAGACAAAAAAAAATTTTGTTTGGATCTGTAATGCATTAGAAGCTTCCTAAAAACCTCTCTCAGATAGCTCTATTAGGGTTGGGGATTTTAAACAAGTGGTTTTGCACCTATTTGGCTCCCCCTACTGGCTTAACTTGCAATCTCAGTACTGATTGGCTGACTTTGATGCCACTCAAAAAATGTAGCCAATTATTTTAAAGTGGGGGGGCAGTGAGATGCCTGTGATGTCATAAGCATCAGTTTTTCAGATTGGGCCGTTTTCTGGCTGACATTTCTAAAAGAGGAATTTCTATGAGACTGAGATGTTTAGGATGTCTAGCACTTTTTGTATGTTCGTGAATGCGGGTAGACTACCATTATTCAACAAAGACAAGGTACAAATGTTTTTTCATTCTCTGTCCCCCTTTGCGCAAAACTTCAGTGTTAATTTTAAAATGTAAACAAAAAATATGTGCAAAAATTAAGACGTTTCTACTAACCGATGTTATGCCCCTTAAATGTAATTTTGTTGTCTCGCGATAAGTCGTTCCAAAAACAATGGCAATGGTGTGATCGTCATACAGCCCCATGCAGACTGACATGCCAATGACATCAAATTACCACGAGAACGACTCAAAAGCATACAGAGGTGCCGAATCGTTGTTGTGGTATTTAAAATGCAAATACAGGCATGTATTACATGAATGGACCCTGAATATAGCTTAGGTCGCTTTGAATAAAAGTGTCAGCCAAATGCATGTAAATGTAAACTTTGAAACAGACTTTTCATCTGTAATCTGTAATAGCAATACATATAAAAATAAAAGGAAACAACAGTGCCTGGATGTACATGTAGTGACTAACATAATTACATGCAACTAAATCTATAGTAAATACTAGTTTACCAATACAAAATTTCTGTGCCGATTACTTTGAAAATGCCATCTATCGATACCGACAGTTTAATTTTTTTTACTACCGTATTTTCCGGACTATAAGCCGCTCCGGAGTATAAGTCGCATCATTAAAAATGCGTCATTAAGAAGAAGTAACATATATAAGTCACCTACAGTCACAGTGGACTATACGGTGTTTATTTAGAAAATTATTTCACAAAATCCAAGCTGAAGAACAGACATTTAATCTGGAAAGGCAAGTTATTCAATTAAACAATAGCGGACAGAACAGCAGGCTGAATAGATTTCTGTACATTAAAGTAATATTATCAGTTATTTAAACAATAAACCATTGCATACAGAACTTACCTGGAAGGTTGAATAGTAAATTAACCGAACAAGCCAACTATAGCGTGAAGTTCGCAGACTCGTCATTCCGCATCACTGAATTCATTGAATTACATAAATACAGAAGCAGCATATAGCGGACACTTGCGGCTGTAGATGAAAATGTTGTCTTTTTACAAATATGTTTTGAATCCTAGAAGTGTGGAGCAACCAACTGAAGGTTTGTTGTAATTAGCTACGTTTCCATTAAAGATTTGCGCAAAACTTTAGTGTTAATTTCTAAACGTCGACAAAAAAATATTGCGAGATCACGGCATTTCCGTTAACTGATGTTATGCGACTAAAGCGTCACTTTGTTGTCTTGCGATAAGTCATGCCGATTACAGCGAGAGTGACTCGAAAGCATACAAAGCAGTCGACTCCCGAATCACTGTCGCGGTATTTTGATGTCATACTCTTGTGACACCCATACCTCTTCTGTCTTGTCCTCCAACCAAACATACCGTGCTATATTTAATGAATGATCATGTGACTTTTATGCGAAAAAAAACAGTTTGCATTGCAGTTTTGCAATAATTTTTTTTTTCGAATTGCCTGAAAAACCACCTTACCTGGGTGTAATAACCTTTTAGGGGATATATGAAAGTAAACGCAAAATCGTTTCGTTTCCATTGGGCGCATTTAAAATTTGCGCAATTCGAAGGGTACTGCTATCATCACCCAATTTAAAATAATCACACAGCTTGAGTTCTGATGCGTTTTTCTGCCCATTTTGAGTGCCAGGATATAATCTGCCCTGATCATCGGCTGTTTCTAAACAATCGATAGTAAAGAAAAAAGTGTCAGCAGATACATCGGTGCATTCCTAATGTTGTTTATTAATATTAGTCAGTACTTAATTATATATTACAAGGTATAAGTGTAACAAGGACACTTTAAAATAAAGTGTAACCTAATAAAGCAATATCACTCGAGTGCATTATTCCCATACAGCATCACAGCTGAGACTGTATAGTCTTATGTCCATGGCACAAATCAAAGTCGTGAAAACAGCATGATTGCAAGTGTGATGCACTTTTATATGCAAGTGTGATTGTATGCTTTTATACAACAGTTGAAAAAAAATATATAAATAAGAAAAAAAAAAGAAATTTATTAAAAACTATTTTGCATTTAACTACTTGGTATCTGCCATTGCTAAACAAATACGAGTCTCTGTATGTTCTGATTTCTGTCTGCACTATTGAATATGTCTCTTAACTGTTGTATGATTTAAGTTGATAACACTCTCCTCCTAAGATCTTCTCATTTTGGTTTAGATTGGCTTCTTGAACTTTCCATTGTTCTGTCTTCACAAATAGCAATACAACTTAAGAGCTTATCAAGCATCTGGCTGGTAAGACGCGACTCAATCTGAAGATCTCCAACCATCTGGTTAATACAGTAAGGAGTAGATCAGCCGGTTAGGATCAGATCTGAAGGGAAGAACATCAGCAGGCGGTCTGGCGTCCTGGATGGGATACTTAAGACTAAATGTTTGAACCTACTGTTGAAATGACCGTTTCTGATTACAATTTAGAAAAAAACAACACGCGCAGGTGTTTACTTATGAAGGGCATGTGTCCGACATATCAAAGGGTGAGACGGTCACCTGGTTGCTGATCTTTAATTCCTAATCCACGAATCTCTTTACTATTGTATAAAAAGTAAACAAACATAAAAGAAGTTTCAGTCATACTAAGAAAATATAGCTGTTTTCTGAGAAATGACTGTAATGCTATCTGACTTATGGCAACATTTTGTAGTGTCTTAACTGTGATGTAATCACCATATATCCTCATAAACAAAATGTTCTGATTTAAAGGGACGATTCACCCACAAATGGAAATTGTCTTAGTTTACATGCATGTATTCTTTCTTTATTCTGTTAAACACACAAGTAGAGACACACACAATGAGACTGCTTTGGTTTAATGGAGATATAAAAAGAAGGGGATTTTCTCATTGTAGGGTTGCTGTGTTCACACACTGCCCACACACATTTATGTCCAAACTAGAGGTCTTCTCGGGTCCAAAGAAATGTACCTGACCCGAAATGACCCAAATCACATTATACCCGAACTTGACGTGCATAAATATTTTTTTTTAAAGAAAGACCCGACCGGAGACAAACCCGAATGGGTCTCGTGTCCGACCTCAGGTTTTCGGATCTAAGTGGACCCGTGAAGACCTCTAGTCCAAACACCATGTACATGTGGATTTTGAATAATAGGTCTCCTTTATTTTGCTGTTTTTAGTTGGCACAACATGTCCTGTCTGGATGGAGTGTCTCTAAAAATCCCTCTTGGTTTCCTTAAGGAAGACCAGGAGGAGTTGAAGCTCATCACAGCTCCTGAAATCACTCTACCTGACTACCTGAAGATACTGCAGGACACTGAGGTCTGTCACTCGACCACTAACACGTGTACTTAAACATGGAGAAGACATCACCCCCCCATACGGCAAAAATACAAATTTCTCTGTCCAAAAAAATTTATTTTAAATATATATGCCAAATAAAATTTGTAGATTGTTATGCTCAATTCAATATATTTTTGAATTTGGTAATATATATACACTCACCGGCCACTTTATTAGGTACACCTTACTAGTACAGGGTTGGACCCCCTTTGAACTGCCTTAATTTTTCATGGCATTGATTCAACAAGGTGCTGAAAGCATTATTTAAAAATGTTGGCCCATATTGATAGGATAGCATCTTGTAGTTGATGGAGATTTGTGGGATGCACATCCAGGGCACAAAGCTCTCATTCCACCACATCCCAAAGAAGCTCTATTGGGTTGAGATCTGGTGACTGTGGGGGCCCTTTTAGTACAGTGAACTCATTCTCAGGTTCAAGAAACCAATTTGAAATGATTCAAGCTTTGTGACATGGTGCATTATCCTGCAGAAAGTAGCCATCAGAGGATGGGTACATGGTGGTCATAAAGGGATGGGCATGGTCAGAAACAATGCTCAGGTAGGCCGTGGCATTTAAATGATGCCCAATTGGCACTAAGGGGCCTAAAGTGTGCCAAGAAAACATCCCCCACACCATTACACCCCCAGCCTGCACAGTGGAAACAAGGCATGATGGATCCATATTCTCATTCTGCTTACGTCAAATTCTGACTCTACCATCTGAATGTCTCAACAGAAATCGAGACTCATCAGACCAGGCAACATTTTTCCAGTCTTCAACTGTCCAATTTTGGTGAGCTTGTGCAAATTGTAGCCTCTTTTTCCTATTTGAGATGAGTGGTACCCGGTGGGGTCTTCTGCTGTTGTAGCCCCTCCGCCTCAAAGTTGTGCGTGTTGTGGCTTCACAAATGCTTTGCTGCATACCTCGGTTGTAACGAGTGGTTATTTCAGTCAAAGTTGCTCTTCTATCAGCTTGAATCAGTCGGCCCATTCTCCTCTGACCTCTAGCATCAACAAGGCATTTTTTGAACAGGTGTTCCTAATAATCTTTTAGGTAAGTGGATTGAAAAATATGGAGGGCTAAAAAAAATTTAATGCTTAAAAACGTATTTACTTATATATTTCAAAATATAACAAACAATTCCCCCAAATAAATTTCCAAAATATATTTCAGCAATTATATTTTTTGGCCAATTTTTATATTTTGAAATATATTTAAAAATATTTGTTTTTCTGTGTGGGATTATCCTTTTTTTGTCCTATTATTGTTTATATACGAAGTGAGACTTCTGCCCGTTAAGTCTTTTTGTGTAACCACAGACATGATCTTTTTCATTTACATTAGAGACCAAGACCTTGACTGACTACGTGTTCCTGTAACTCAATTAGTAGAGCATTCCATTAGCAGTGCAAACATCATTGGATTAATTCCCATGAAAAACACATACTGAAAAAATTTACTCTATAGTTTTTGTAAGAAGTGTCTGCCAAATGTAAAAATTTAAACTAAGGCCATGACTAAAAGTTTGCATTAATAAAGTTTACTTTTATGCATATGGCAGATGCTATTTTATCCATTGCATTAAAAGGTGTGCATTATTTAATAAGTATGTGTCTTTCCTTGGTTCAAACCTAGGGCTTTTGCGCTTTTTGATCCATTCAGGTCAGTTTTCAGTTTTGCAGTTTTCACTGAGCACAGTCAAGGTCACGGGAAAATACATTTGTATCATGCATCTCATCGTAAGTGTATCCCTACCACCTCTAACCTAATCCCATCTGTCATCACAGTATCAGCGCTGTATAATCACACTGATGTATAACCTATCCAGCACGCCGGTTATTTAACCCTAGAGGGTATACCGTCAGCATGAAGCTATGGTCCTGCTACAATGTCAAAATACAGTATGATTACGTCTCTGATAAACGCAAAAACTTTAGTTATCTTTTTATATGATTGGTACTGTAGATAAAATTCCCAAAAGTTTGTGTCGTATTTGCAAAGAAAACACATTGTTATCTGAGGTTATTACAATCTAATCAGAAATGAGCTCATGCGCACCTTTTATGGGTACGTCCAGAACTTAAATTCTTAATCATTTCTCCTACGTGTGTCCAAAAACAACATTCAGTACCTGCCCTGGAGCGTTGCACGCTTGATTTGACTGGGATCAAAGTTGTTGCGTAATATCTGGCTGGTGCATATTCTTGTCATTTTCACATCTGTTTTGCGGTCTTCCATGATTCATAATGCGGATACCAGCAGATAAGACAAATGTTACTAATATACAGTGGGATTTTTGCAACATTAGCTCATAACATGCATTAATGGCAAATATACAGTCATGTGCAAAAGTTTACATTAGGCGACCTGCAGCAGTCTGAATCTATACAAGAACAATTTTAAGCAAGTTAGCTTAAAAAAACTGCATTAATGTGACTCTGGACCAGGCACGGCTATGGGAATATTTGAGCAATAGCCAACAATACATTGTATGGGTCAAAATTATACATTTTTATGTTGAAAATCATTAAGATACTAAGTAAAGATCATGGTCCATACAGTGTTTTGATAAATGTCCCACCGTAATGTATTTCTCATTAGAAATGTGTGTTGTACAACTTTAAAGATTATTTTTTTCAATATTTGGATTTTTGCACCATCGGATTCCAAATAGTTGTATCTCGACCAAATATTGTCCTATCCTAACAAACCACACATCAATGGAAAGCTTATTTATTCAGTTTTCAGATTAATGTTTTGAAAATTGTGGTCCATTGTGCCATATTCATAGTTCTGTGTAGGAGTCATTTATCTACCAAGGCTTACATTTCTAGATGTTTGTAGTCTGTACACTGTCAGAAAAAGAAATGGTCCCAAGCTGCCATTTTACAAAGTACACCATTGCACCTAATAAATTCCTCAGAGGTACTAATACTGATCATACATATCTGTACCTAAATTAGGACCATACCAATATAAACAGTGGTCAAGTTTTACAGACAAGGCTTAGCTAAAGCCAGGACTAGGCCTTAGTTAAATTAAAGGAATACTCCACTTTCATATAAAATAAATAACTTACTCACCGTCATGTCATCCAAGATGTTAATGTCTTTCTTTGCTCAGTTGAGAAGAAATAACGTTTTTTTGAGGAAAACATTCCAGGATTTTTCTCCATATTGTGAACTTTAGTGGACCTCAACAGTTTACAGTTTCAGTGCAGCTTCAAAGGACTCTAAACGATCCCAACCGAGGCATAAGGGCTTATCTAGCTAAACAATCATTATTTTTGCCCAAAAAGGAAAATATATGTACTTTTAAACCACAACTTCTCATCTTGCACTAGCCGTGTGACACGTCAGTGTGACTTTACATATTACGTTATCACATCAGAAGGTCACACAAACTACCTCTCCATTGTTTACAAGTGTGGAGAAAGTGGGGAAGACTGCTGACTTGACAGTTGTCCATAAGACGACCATTGACACCTTGCACAAGGTGGGCAAGACACACAAGGTCATTGCAAAAGAGGCTGGCTGTTCACAGAGCTCTGTGCCCAAGCATATTAACAGAGAGGCGAAGGGAAGGAAGAGATGTGGTAGAAAAAAGTGTGCAAGCAATAGGAATAACCCGCCCTAGAGAGGATTGTCAAACAAAACCCATTCAAAATGTGGGGGAGATTCACAAAGAGTGGACTGCTGCTGGAGTCAGTGCCTCAAGAACCACTACGCACAGATGTATGCAAGACATGTACTTTTAAACCACAACTTCTCATCTTGCACTAGCCGTGGGACAAGGCAGTGTGACTTTACATATTACGTTATCACATCGAAAAGTCACACAAACTACCGCTCCATTGTTTACAAGTGTGGAGAAAGTGGACTGTTCAGACATTGTTGTATGTGGAACGATACAAATGTATGTCTTTGTTTAAAATGGTCCAATAGTGTCCGTTTCACATAAATGACGCGTGAGCTTTCAACATGACTACGTAATTCGTAAGGTCAAGCTGGCACGTCACATGTCTAGTGCAATACAAGTATTTATGATTTAAAACTACTGCCTCGGTTGGGATCGTTTAGAGTTTTTTGAAGCTGCATTGTAACCATAAACGGTCCACTAAAGTCCACTATATAGAGAAAAATCCTGGAATGTTTTCCTCAAAAAGTCTCTTGTGTGCTTTGATGTTACAGTATGTGTTCAGCCTGGAGAACTGGGTCCTCACAGGTCTCCAGAGCGGCTATCAAACCCTCTGTCCACGGTCATCATGTGAGCAGAAGGCCACCTGTCCTCCTTACTGGATGATGTTCAGAAGTCCTCAGGAGAGCAGGTTAGCCAGCCGCTGGAGCAGTGACTTCTGGGAGCCCAACCCTCGTCCACGTAGCCGCAGTTTAAATGCAGCCCATTACCGCACAATGAAGGACCACGTAAAATGCGCCATTTCCGATTCAGAAGATGAAGAATTTGAAGGAGATGGAGCTACTCATCATGAATGCAGACAGGGCGGAAAGAAAGACTCAAGCACTTCTGGATCATCAAACTTCCTCAAGCTGCCTTGTACACAGCGTGAGGGGAACATGCGACGATCATCTCTCTGCAAGTCTTACTTCCCCAAAAGAAATCTCCAGAGGACCCAAAGGTCTGCTGGACATCCAAACGTGTCCTTTATGACATCAAACAACTGCTTGCCGTCTGAATGCATTTCTAAGCCAAGGAACAACAAAGAGACTCCAAAGGTAAGACAGCCTCACATTGGCCTTTCATCTATGTGCCATCCAATAGTAAGTGATGTCTCGAATCATTCCATGTCTTTCCTCTGCTTTTATGTCAGCACAAGTGCATTTTATATCCCATTTATACATTTGGTACACTGTCAGAAAAAATTATCACAAAATGACCACAAGCTGTCCCTGGGACAAAAACATTAGCAATCTTATTAATTTCAGTGGAAGCGTGGCAATTCCGACGAAAGCAATCGTTGGTGACAGGAAGTGGGCATGTCTAGCTACGCGACAAAGTTGAGAACAATTCAACTTTATGCAAATGATGAGCGACTTTCATGAGCGACAACCAATAAGAGCAAAACAGTTCTTAGTAAAGAGTAAAGTTCACGTCATCTGTCAATAACTGAAAGATGGCTACTAATTTATTTATAGTTGTTTGTAGGACAACCAGAATTAGGAACACCTCCTAACGGCCTCACTGAAAGAGACTAGCTAAGAAAGACGAAAATAATGTTATAAACATTAAATAAACAACATTATGGGCAGTTTCTTGGACAGGACTTATCCTAATCCCAGACTAAAATCCATGTTTGAGCCGTCTTGATTTAAAAAAACATCTTGTACTGACATATCTTAACATATATCAGTGTCATTGTTTAAAAGAGGAAACATAATTTTTTTTAATTAATCATTTAAACCCCCCCCCCAAAAAAAACGTAGAAAATTATTCATTAAATGTGAAGATTCACGCAGGGAATTGCGGAAAAGTCTTTTACTGTATATTATATTGTATATTATATTCATTCATTACACACATACTGGTATATTTTAAATTTTTATTTCTTTTAATTTTGATGATTATAACTGACAATCCCATATTATAAAGGTTCAATATACCTGGTGCCACACTTTGATCAGCTAATTAACTCAAAACATCTGCAAAGGCCTTTAAATGATCTCTCAGTCTAGTTCTGTAGGCTACACAATCATGGGGGAGACTGCTGGCTTGACAGTTGTCAAAAAGACGACCATTGACACCTTGCACAAGGTGGGCAAGACACAAAAGGTAATTGCAAAAGAGGCTGGCTGTTCACAGATCTCTGTGTCCAAGCATATTAATAGAGAGGCGAAGGGAAGGAAGAGATGTGGTAGAAAAAAAGTGTACAAGCACTAGGGATAACCACACCCTAGAGAGGATTGTCAAACAAAACCCATTCAAAATGTGGGGGAGATTCACAAAAAGTGGACTGCAGCTGGAGTCAGTGCCTTAAGAACCACTACGCACAGACGTATGCAAGACATGAACTTCAGCTGTCGCATTCCTTGTGTTAAGCCACTCTTGAACAACAGACCGCGTCAGAAGCGTCTTGCTTCTGGACTGCTGCTGAGTGGTCCAAAGTTATGTTCTCTTATGAAAGTAAATTTAGCATTTCCTTTGGAAATCAGGGTCACAGAGTCTGGAAGAAGAGAGGAGAGGCACGTTGCTTGAGGTCCAGTGTAAAGTTTTCACAGTCATAATGGTTTGGGGTGCTTCGTGCTGGTGTTTCGTCCAGTGTGTTTTCTGAGGTCCAAGGTCAACACAGCCATATACCAGGAAGTTTTAGAGCACTCCATGCTATCTGCTGCAGACCAACAGACTTCAAGAGATGCAGATTTCATTTTCCAACAGGACTTGGCACCTGCCTGACCTTTACCCCATATGGGGTATTGTGACTATCAGGCCACTATAACACCTGAGCAGTGCCACAGACTGATAGACTCCATGCCAACTAAGTATTGAGTGCTGTATAGTGAATGCTCATACTTTTCAGTTGGCCGAGATTTCAAAAAATCCTTTCTTTGTATTTGTCTTAAGTAATATTCTAATTTTCTTAGTTGTCAGTTATAATCATCAAAATTAAAAGAATCATGACACCCCATATTATAATTCACACTTTTTACTTTCAAAAACTGTACATTTTACTTTGACATTTTACCGTAAAATTAAATGTAAGGTTTTGTTCAATCTTACAGTTTTTAACCGTATATGTCAAGTTTTTTTACAGTAAGCATTATTAAATTTTTCTTCTGTTAAAATTACGGAAATTTTTACAGTAGGAATTATCGAGACTGTAGAAACTGAGCTTAACACTTACCAAATATAGCAACCATTATTGCCATATAATAAAGAAAATCACTGTACATTACCGCATTTCTCATCTTGTGCGATCATTTGGGTCCAGTTTTGACTTCTATTTGATCCATAATTACTTTATTAAGCACAAACACAGACAATCCATATACAGTCAACTCTATCTCTATTTTCATTTAATCTAATTACGAAATATTTTGCTTGTGGGTAAAGTTTAGAATTCACTAAAGTTTGCAATAGTTTGGTACCCCAAACATTTGTCCTTAAAAGGCTTAAACTTTTATGCCTCCAATAAAACCATTAAAGTATTTTAATCACTTTAAAGCAAGAAGCCAGTTTGGACCATTATCCATACAGGTTCATTGAAAATACTGATGCTGAAAGGTATTTTGGCGGACTATACGAACATTTTCATTCAGATTGTAGACATGAATGACTTCTCAGAAGGACGTCTTTCACATTTCTATGATGTCTCAGAAGATGAAACGGCTAATAATAGCTGGTGTTAAGTCTTTTCCTGGAATCTTCCCAAGCTGTAACAAATTCGTCTGGATTAGTAGGTGGAAGTGCCCGGTGAATGTCTTTCTCAGCAAAGTTAAGATTTAAGGTTACGCCTATGCTGACAGTCTAATCCGGCATGTTATTTGTGTCCATGACATCATCTCAGACCAGTGGTGGACGAATTACACAAATCATGTACTTGAGTAAAAGTTAAGATACCCAGGGTAAAATTTTACTCAAGTTAAAGTATAAGTACTTGCTTAAAATTTTTACTTGAGTAAAAGTACAAAAGTATCTGCCTTAAAATGTACTTAAGTACAAAAGTACTGTGATTTATTATGTCTGAATCATATTGTCACGAAACTCAAATTATGTGAAAAAACTCTCTTGGCTCACTAATCTATTAATAGAAGGACATTAATTATTCAGACACTGATGTCTATTAAAATTATCATAAGCCTAAAACCTTAATGCCAAACAATTCCTTTAGCACCAAATGAAATAACAGGATTTGAGAGCAGTAAGTCTCATTTCAAGATTTATTTGTTAAATAATTTAACAGTTTAAGTGTAGTAAAAACTTGAATTAAGCACAGGTTCACAGGAGTTTTCTTTTACTATCTGGAGGTTGATGGAGCCTCCTCACTTTCCAGGTTTCTTTTCCTTGATGATGTTACAGTAACATACCTTTTAATGTTGGCTACCATGCTTTCTCTGCAAAAGAAAAGATTCAGACATTAAATACATATCTAGAAACCAGTCTCCCTTCCTTTGGTAAATACAATAAGCCTTACAGAATATAATTTAAGAAACATTTAATGTGCTTTAGCATGTCATATGTATATTGTAATACATAAATACATGTATTAATAGATTTGGAAGCAAAACTTTTGAAAATATTAGTTATAATATGTAGTATAAGGACCACTCCAATCCACCTGCCTGTTTAAGCAAATAATATAATTTATATTTTACAACAGTGTTGATAGCGATTGATTGTCATTTCACAATAACACAGCACTAACTATACGGCTAAAAATAGCTCCAGCCTGCATAGCTAACTTACTTAAAATTCATTCATGATAACATCGTATATATTTTAACTACACAATGAAACAGTTTTCTGCAAGCTACTGTTAAGATTTCTCCTTTAAAAATATAACCAGAATAAAAATGTTTCCTTAGATTTGAAGGAGTATTCTTGTAAAAAGAAATAGCACAGTTTCGAGGCAGGCTGAGAAGAAACGAAGGACTCGTTCTTCTATTTCAAGGACTTAAAAAACTCGCGTAAATAAGGCCATTGTTGTTGTGGCGGGTAAAGTCATTTCCTCCGTTGTTTTTAAATCCAGTTTTATTCTCCAAACGATACGCTGGCTGCTGCATGCGCTTAGCTTTCGTGAACCAGCGTGGCAACCAAAACAAGTTCAAAAGCGCATGCTGTACCCTTATTGGTGGTTTGACGCATCACGTGTGCGTTTTTTTTTTTTTTTTTTTTTTTTTGCAGCTTTATTTTATCCAGTTAAGTTTTTTATCCACTGATAAATAAAAAGGAACGACCGAATTTTCAAAATGTAGTAGAGTAAAAAGTAAGATATTTGACTTTAAAATGTAGTAAAGTAAAAGTAAAAGTCTCCCGAAATAAAAGTACTTGAGTAAAGTACAGATACGCCAAAAAACTACTTAAGTACAGTAACGAATTACATTTACTTCGTTACTGTCCACCACTGTCTCAGACTCATGACCATGCTAAACATGGCAAGGCGCTTGTACTTTTTCATTATAGTTACATTTTTGTTAACATGAATGGTAAAATAATTAAGCCTGAATTTTTCAAAAAGAAATTACGTTTTTTGAGGAAATCATTCCAGGATTTTTCTCCATATAGTGGACTACAATTAAACCCAACCATTTGAAGGTCTTGAAGGACCTTCACATCTAAATGATCCCAACCGAGGCATAAGGGTCTTATCTAGCGAAACAATTGTCATTTTCGCCAAAAAATGAAATGTTTTCCTCACAAAATTAATTTTTTGACTGAAGAAAGAAAGAAAGAAACATCTTGGATGACATCAAGTCTCCTGAGGAAAAAGTTTTTTTTCAGATGAGATCTCAACAATGTCACAAACTAAGCTCGGACTTGACAAGTCTACATTTAATATTATTTCAGATTTGGATATAAATTCACATTTCTCACCAAATTTACCCAAATCCAGATTATTTTACCTATACAATCTACATTAATTTTACAGCTCCTTAACAATTTTAGGAGAAACATCTTTGATTAAATTGATACTTGAATGAAACACAACTGAGAACTCCATCAAATCTCCTGAGCTATAAAACTATTGAGCAATATAATCTTCCCTGGGTCAGTAAAGTGCATTTGTGGTCCCAAGTTTATGGGTTCGATCCCAGGGAATGGCACATTTTGATAAACTGAATGCTTTAAATCTCCTATAAGCA
Source organism: Paramisgurnus dabryanus (assembly GCF_030506205.2). Classification (NCBI taxonomy): domain Eukaryota; kingdom Metazoa; phylum Chordata; class Actinopteri; order Cypriniformes; family Cobitidae; genus Paramisgurnus; species Paramisgurnus dabryanus. The sequence goes on along the minus strand of NC_133338.1, from coordinate 5,143,039 downwards.
ACTCTTGGATACAAACATCTGCCAAATGAGTCTCTACCGTTTTAAAACTTGGATATGAAGCCAAAGTCAAACGCTTTACCAATGACAGTGTGTTTTTCATTCTCAATTTTCTCAGTATTGTGTTTCCTGCCCTCATCTCTCAAGGGTATACTGACCCACTGTTGTTGTTTTTTCCAGCCCCAGGGTTCACCGGCCCCATCACGGCCACTTAATTCCCACGCTGCTACCCTGGACTCTTCTGTCGAGCTGCTCTCCGCTCTCAGCCCGGAAGAGAGGGAGCTGCTGTCGGCCATAACCGAGCGGGGTTACCCTCTCCGGACCGCCATCATCGCCCTGCAGAAGACGGGCCAGCAGAGCCCAGAGCAGGTCAGTGAGGACGGGGATAGATTACAAGCTTTCACCGTGAAACAAGAAGCGTAATGTTGAGACTCTATTGACTGTTTCGATTATTGTACGCCATGTATACCGGCATGCATTAAATGCAACCCCACTTGGGTGGTCTCTGCTTTATAGTTCTCCATTTAAAATATACAAGTTATGTTTAAGTAAGTCCTTCTCGTCTTTGATGGAAATGTCATCCAGGTCATTTCAGAAGCATGCACTTTGTTTTAAAATCATTCTTTATCATTTATGTAATGCAATAACGCATTGCCAGAGATTTCACACATCAGCCACTCAAACCATTTCTTTCTCTAACAGTAAAACATCTGGTTTCAACCTCTTTAATCTGATCTGGTTGCGATGAGAAAAAATCCAGCATATTAAAAATAGACACCAGATCACCCTAAAGTTTCCACAACCTGCCAGTAACTAGATCTCAATGTCTCTTAGGAGAACAGAGGAATCATGACGAAGACAGTGATTAAAAAATACATCATTATGTTGCCAAGCACTGTAGGAAACTTGCCCTGTGGTGGTTTATGGTAATTGTACTTAAATTGTTGGGTTGGGTATTTAAAAGGGACCGATACTGAATCATACAATGAGGGCTGGACGATGACATTGGGGCTACGTAATGTCCGATCTGTTGGAAAATATCTCGTCAGACCACTTCAGTTTGTTTTGAGCCGCAATAAAAAGAAAACCATCATGTGTTCGTGACTCAGTCTGTGAAAACCCAGCTAAAGTCAGGCTTAGTTTTTGTAATTTACTGCTTTCATAATGTAATGTATAATCTTGATATCGTTAATATTGACTGAGTGAATAAAACCAAACAGTTTGGTGCACCATTGACTTAGTATTTTTTTCTAATGTGGAAGTCAATGGTGCTTTGGGGTGAGCTATCCCTTTGAAGTCTATTACTGACTTCCATTGGCCATTGAACTGAAGTCTTTCCACAGTTGCTCAGTAAGCATATAAACATGAGACAGCTGGTTGGAAAGGATGATCAGATTGGAGTCAACAAAGCTCTGATCTGATTACAGGGATTAATCAGACCAGCCGTTCCTTCATCTCTCCATCCGTATGCCTCTCACGTTTCACACCCGCCCTGTTCTGAATCTCACATGGGGTCCCATCACGATAGAAACTCATGATCGCTCAGACTCCGCTTATAGACATCATTCATAGTCTTGGTGTGCCTGTTAACCAGATCTGTTTATCTAATTACTTACTTGTTGGGGATAAACCAAATTTTCTCTTCGATCACAGGATGATCTAACTCTTTGTGTTTTCCTTTTTATTTATGACGGCTGTTTTTTTTTCCTGCAGATTTTGAGATATCTGGTGGCTTGTGATAGGCTTTGTGAACTTGGCTATGATGAAGCACAGGTTGAAGAAGCGCTGGAGATGTTTCAAAACTGTGAGACCAAGGTGAGACCATCAAGCTAATATGAGCTTTAAAAATAAAGTACTTCAATCGCTCTTACAGTAACCTACATTGATGAAAAACCTAGAACCAGAACAGAGACTTGCCGTGGATAAGAGAGAAATGGCGACTAGTTATATCATCTTTCAGTGATACATTTAAATACAGTTTAGACGGGGCTTGACATTAAAGGGACACTCCACTTTATTTGAAAATATGCTCATTTTCCAGCTCCCCTAGAGTGAAACATTTGATTTTTACCGTTTTGGAATCCATTCAGCTGATCTCCGGGTCTACTAGTAGAATTTTTAGCATAGCTTAGCATAATCCATTGAATCTGATTAGACCATTAGCATTGCGCTAAAAAATAACCAGAGTTTCGATATTTTTCTTTTTTAAAACTTGACTCTTCTGTAGTAACATCGTGTACTAAGGCTGATGGAAAATTAGGAGGCGCAATGATATTACGCAGCACCTTGAAAGTAACCAAGGGGACTATTTTCGGGCAGTGCGTAATATCACTACGCCTGCTGCAGCCATGTTACATCAGCAAAGTCCTTGATTATTACGCCAGAATGAGAGTATAGTCCCTAGCCATATCTGCCTAGAAAATCACAACTTTTAATTTTCCGTCGGTCTTAGTACACGATGTAACTACAGAAGAGTAAAGTTTTAAATAGGAAAAATATAAAAACTCTGGTTATTTTTAGTGCGATGCTAATGGTCTAATCAGATTCAATGGATTATGCTAAGCTATGCTAAAAGTGCTACTGCCAGACCTCAAATGTTTAACTGTAAGGGAGCTGGAAAATTAGCATATTATTTTTTTTTTAAAGTGAAGTGTCCCTTTAAGCATTGTCATGTGGTAATCCTTCAGACAAGTAAATGACAAAAAAGTTACTTTCCCGAAGATAAAAATGATATTTTAGCCATGTCAATTTGGTTATACCTCATTGGTAGAGAACAAAGGCTTTATTGCAAATGAAGGCAGTCTTTATTATTTATTTATTTTAATTATTTCTTTTGGATTGACATTTTAAAGTTACTTGTCTGCTCGGGCACATAAAATTCTCTCACATATATATATACAAAGTGGCAATTTAAACATGTTATAATAAATTATCTATATGGTATTTTGAGCTAAAACTTCACATATGTACTCGGTGGACACTAAAGATTTATTTTATGTCTTAATTATGTGAAACGTCCCCTTTAATTTCTTCTTTTCTTTTAGGCCGAGGAGTTCCTCCATCTTCTTGCACAGTTTAATGAAATGGGTTTCCAGCAGAACACCATTAAAGAGGTCCTGTTGGTGCATGAGAACCATAGAGAACGAGCCCTAGAGGAGCTCATGAACCGCATGGCCTGACCAATCACCTTTGACATGAATGAACTGCTCACGTCAAATTGTTGTGGCTTATTTATTATATACTAAAATGTGTATATTTGTTGTTCCTTTTGAACTCTTTTCCTGCCATTGATGAATTATCTCGTCAATTAAGAGAAAACATTTCCCTGCCAATGCACTTTCCTGGCAAGTGTTTACTGTAATCTGTAATTCCGCTATTATCCAGTAGATGACCCAATGTATAAAAACTGAAGCAAAAACAAAATTTTCAACATTTAAAGCAACACTATGTAGTTTCCATGTAAAATTGACTTACGGCTCCCCCATGTGGTTGAAAAGTGCAACAGTGCCTGGTATCAGACACTCTTTTGCAGGCAGGGGGAGGGGTGGGGCTGTGTGCTCTACCCTCCACCTCGACTTTCAGACTGTGCTTGTAGCAGCTAGGAGGCTGCTCAGGTTGCAGCAGCAGTACAATTTGTCCAGTTAAGTGTTGTTCTATCACTGAAATAATTTTAGAGACATTATTTAAAGGTTGAAAAACTACATAGTGTTGCTTTAAAACTCCGTGTTTGTTTTGATAATCGTGCTGAATCTGATCTCTAACAATGCAATTATTTCAGTTTTTTTGTTTAAAATTTGTTTTTGTTTTTTAAGAAACCTACCCATATTTAAGAGGTAATAAAAAGAGAACAAATGAATATATGATGAGACATTTTTTTTCCGTTTTGTTTTTTCTTTGAAAGCAGAGGATCTGTTTGATATATTTGTATGTTTATATATTTATAGAAGAACATTTTCCTGGAAGGCATTTTGTGAAACTTGTGAAAATAACAAAAAATGCTGGCGGGTAATGAGAATTTTTTTCAATGTTATTACGTTTCCTTTGTCTTTGCAGTAGCAATAAAACTTTGCATTTGCTGCTTTATTTACAGAAATGTAAACCATGGGAATTTATTATGTTAATGTTTTATTCATATTTCATGAATATGTTCATTATTTTACTACGTTATTTATTATCCAGGGTTCCCAAGGGTAATTGAAATCCTTGAAAGTTTTCGAATCTGGGGGAAAAAATTCTAGGCCCTGGGAAGTTTTTGAAAATATACATACATAGATACAGGTCATTGAAAGTGCTTGAATCTATTTTATGCAAGACATTTTCTGGAAAAATCCATATTATTCCCTGTGTAGTGTAGGATAATATCATAAAAATTCTAGACTTTTTAAGCACACGTGCTAAACTGTTCGCTTTAAATGCTTATATCTTCTGTATGCGAATGTTGATTCATACCAAAATGCTTTTTTGCATAGTTGTGTTTGACACATGAAAACGTCTCTGGTTACGTATGTAACTGTTGTTCCCTGAGAAGGGAACGAGACGCTGCGTCTCCCTTTCCATGATTCCTGCGTCCCTGTAACGCCGTCTTTGGCAATATTTCAGATAGCGATATACTTCCTGGCTCCTGCGTCACCCTGTCTTTGTCGTTAAGCCTCACCATTGGTTGAATTTGATAAACATATTCAGACGCACTTACCCCTGGAGGCGTCCCCAAAGTGTCACCGCAGTGACGCAGCGCGTGTTCCCTCAAAAGGGAACTGTAACAATGTATCTTAAAAGGTAACACGATGTAACCTTGCTCTCACTTGAAATGTGTCCTCACATTTAGTCCTTGAATTTGAAGTTAACTAAGGTGTGGGAACGCTGATTATCATTCATGCATCCTGTTATTATATTTGCCTTAGAATTGTTTAAAACATAAACAAATTTAAGCAATCATAGGTGTTTTAAGAAAGTGTATACTATAAAATACAGTTTACAAGACAATTACATTGAAAAATAGAGCCTGTGGCATCAAATTAATGTTTTAGGTTTTCTCCTGTATATAATGCTTTCATTTATAACATGCTGAAAAGTGAAAAAGTTTAATTTGTCGTATTTTGGTCTGCCCTTATCTCCTGCTATTTAATGTATATTTGTTAAATGTGTTGTGTATATGATGCATTAAAAGTGTTTTACTTAATAGTTTGTTTACTGTAAGTAACATTTGCCTACATATTTATAAAAAATTGTAGAGCACTTTTGTTTAAAATGATGTACACTACGGTTCATCTGTGAACTAAAGCTGTTAACATTAGCAGAAGAGTGAATAACACAGACCTGGCAACATCTGTATGTTCTTTTATTAAACTGCCAAACTCTTGGACCCAGTGTTTTCTTTTTTGGTCAGCTGTTTAGTTATCGGTATCTCAATGTAATGAATGAACCCGCTGCAGCAGTGACCGAAGCATTCAGGAATGTTTGGATATAATTCTCCGGAGGGCCTGAATGTAACCGTCAAAAATGTTTCCAGTCGGTTAGACTCAACCAATTCATGAGGTCATGATGAATTGTATAAAGAAATATCATTTGTGATAATATTTATTCTTTTATGCCTTCCAGCCAAACTTAAACATTCTCATCTCACTTTAACTAACTGCCCTCGACTGACCCGCGCTCCTCTGGTATGGATGCTCCAGGGATCAGCGGCTTGTTTGATATATAAACAGGAAACGTTTCCATAGTTTGACGTTGTGGTTGGCATGGTGATATACTGTATTTTCAATTAACCATCCATTTTATATAATACAGCTCTTAACATTAACAGAGCCTGCAAGTCTTTGAATGGATGCCATCAGCGTTGTTCATCAAAACTACAGTAGCTTTCTTGTACTTAGAGATCATATTTCGAAGAGACTTGAACATCATGTTTCTTAGATTCAAGTAAAATAATTGAAAGTTATTACTAGCTGATGCATTGTGCACAGTACATACTGTACATGGTCTAAAGGACACAGCATAGAAATACTGCAAAGAAGAGTACACTCTAAAAAAATGCTGAGTTATTTTCAACCCAGCCTTGGATCAAAAAGGCACGACCCCGTATTTACAACCCCTTTGGGTTTTAATTTAACCAATGCTGAGTTGTTTCAACCCAGAATGCTGTGATTTAACCCATTGTTGGGTCAAAAATAAACATTTTCTGGATTCATTTAACCCAGCGGCTGGGCTACCCACTGAGCCACTGTGTCGCCCCTGCTGCCTTTGAATTAAACTATTGCTCTTGTTGTGTCGCAGCAGGATTGCCGAATGCAAAAGTAATAAAAACATGAAATGGAGTTTAAATTATATGGGCTCTCATTGAACCAAGAGAAATGGATTTGAGGAACCAGCAGCATGTAAGTCAAGGCTGTTGCTGAAACACGGAATGGAGTTTCATTTATTAGGGCATTCCTCTAGTGCAGTGCCTCCCAATCCTGGTCCTCGAGGCCCCCCTCCCAGAGAGTTTTAGATGTCTCCTTATTTAAAACACCTGATTTAGCTTATCAGCCTCCTTCCAAAATGGTAAACATGTCTCCCTAACAAGCTGATGAGTTAAATCAGGTGTTGTAAATAAGGAGACATCTAAAACTTTCTGGGAGGGGGGCCTCGAGGACCAGGATTGGGAAACACTGCTCTAGTGGAAATAGATTTGACTGTTGGCGCTCTGACAAGTGAACCAACAAATGCACTTAATTAGAGAAAACAGAGTGGGTCCAATATCATTGGTCTTAAAAACCTGGGGGGGGGGGTCTTGTCCAACCCACATATAATGGTTCTGACCGCCATGGCATTTTTTTGAAAAATAATGCACCCCCTAGAATGTTTGTCAGCATATGAGATTGAAGCCTTCAACAGCCCTCTGGTATGAAGAAATAATAAAATATGGCCAACCCAACAGTCAAGTTAAATTTACCCAACCATGGATGAAACAACCCAGCATGTTTTTAGAGTGAAATAAGACGAAAGATTTGAATGCAATTATTTATAAATAAAAATCACACGTCTAAAACCAGTCACATCACTTTCCATTATTTCACTTTCCAATTCCCACATTCCCTGTCCCATTTCACTGTTAACTGAATTTGACAATAATAAGCCTTTGACTTATGTCAGATCAGACAGCTCGGTATCAACAAATTCCTAGAATTCTATTATTTAAAAAAAAGGTATCGCCACTCAGTCTTGACATTGTAGGGAGTTTGAAGGGAGACTGTAGATCTCAGGTCCACTATCTTTCTTTTCCAAAGATTCGCTGCTTTTCTTTGGCAGTCTCAAGAGGAAAGTCCACATGGAGCCAATTCTTGGAAACCCTGTCAATTCTTTTTTTGTCCTCCATTTGTCCTCGATGGCATACTCCACAGTCGCTCTACGGTTCACCGTAAAAACAGAGTCACCTCGCACTACTGCAGTAAACAAGGCACCTTTACTGTTCTCGTACTGCCCGGGCATGGCCGTCCACTGACCTGTGGTCAGATTGTAACAGTCTATCATGCATCTCAAGAAATCATCAGATGGTCCATTTCTCATAACATACAAATTGTCTCTGTGGGCCACCATCCAATGGCCATAACTTTGATGCCTTACAAGTGTCGTGGTTAACTCCCACTTGTCTTTGTTCCCGACGTACTCGTAAATCTCCGTAGCATCCTTAGGTCTCCAGAGGCAGATGAAGAGTCTGCTCATAGTTTTGGTGCAAGTGACAGCGGCTGCAGGTCTCGGTAGATGGGCGGCAAAGGTCCAAGTGTCCGTGGAGACATTGTATTTTTCCACAGAGGACATTATGGTCTTGTCGTATTCTCCACCAATGATATAGAGGTGGCCCTCGTGGCCGACCAAAGTGCAGTTGTAGCGAAGTTGTTGTGGGCTAGAAAATGTGCTCCAAGTGTCTGTGGAAGCATCATAGCAGAACCCAGAGTCCACAACTTTGTTGGAGACATCATAGACCCCTCCAACGATATAGAGCTTATTGTCTAAGACTGCGACACCTGCCATGGTGGTGCTGGCGTTGAGGGGCAAATGGGTAAGAACCTTCCAATCTTTCTCATCTTCATCCAGGTAACAAACGGTCCTCATGAAGTCCTGCAGCAGTTTGATGGTCGGCGAGTGTGCACCGACAGTCACATATGTACTGGGAATAAGAGCCTCGATGTGTTCGATCAAATCCTTTGGCAAGCACTTCACATCTTCTTTGAGGTCTCCATACATGTCTCGGATAAACAAAGCAGCGCTTTCGAAGAGCTTAAATAACCCGAAAATAGCTGACGTGTGATACATGAGAAGGCAGTTGTCGGAATTTATGATGTTTATGAGATGCTCGGTTAGAGCTTGGACCTGAAGGAAAGCAGCACACTGGATGGCTTCGACAATTTCGTCTCTGTTCAGGATGGGTCTCTCTCCGTGTAACACCTGGAGGGTGACCAGGAAGCCACAGGCACTTGGTGCCTGAAGACAAATCTCATCTTGCAGACATTCCTTCATCCCAGAACGGAAAAGAGCTCGAAAGTATTCGCAGTGCTGCTCCAGGAGGCCTTTGTCCACCGTAAAAACACTTTCACCGAATCTTACTTTAACGAAACCCGTCGGCTGGCAAATCGCCTTCCCTGTGGTGACCTTTAAGTCAGCACAGCTGTTCGACTCCATCAAGTTGAGCAGAATTCCAGAGAAATTTCCACGTATGCATAATCAAACATGTTTTGGATGAGATTCACAGCACCGCTGGTTATCCGTGATATCTCTTTATGTCAGACGTACTTGACTGAGTGTTTGTATCAGTCCACAGTTTGTATTACTCCTAACAACTGCAAGAATAGAAGGGGCTATACATAGAAGTGAAAAGCTTGGCAGCATAATGCCTTGGCGTATCGGGGAGACCTATATGGCGGATAGCCATCACCCTAGAGGGCAGCAGTCCTTCTAGTTATTTATTACCCTTTGTTCTTGGCAGGCATTGAAAGAAGGCAGAAAATGTTATCTTCTCCCTTTGGTGAACAGGTGAAGGACCCAGAATTGTAACAATGGTATGCCTGTAAGGGTCACTTTTTGATGTGGGTCAACATTCCAAACTTTTCCACAAGGCCATTCAAAATGAGACTTGAACTTCATTGAAAAGAGTTATTGTTGCTTATCTTTATATAATAAAGTACAAACTGTTCCTAATGTCATTGTCAAGTTGCCTTTTGGCACCCTTGGGGATGTATTTCAAAATGTGGCAGATTAACTTGGGTAGTCAATTCAATGGTTTCCTTATGACTACAAATGAAATACGCTCACTGTAAAAAAAATGCTGTAGTTATGCAGCTGTTTGCCAGTAACTTACTGTAGATTTAAATTTATGATATTTACTGCAACAGTTTGTTCAAAGTTAAATGAACATTAAACATTAACAAGTCTTTATCTTTACAGAATAAAACTAAAATAACAGCCTCTTGCAAAACATTCTGGGAATAGAAATCTGAAAGAAAAACACAAAAAGGTTGACGAGGACTTCTGGTTCCCAAAATGCTTTGCATGAGGCTGTTATTTTATAGTTTTATTCTGTAGAGATAAAGACTTGTTAATGTTTAGTGTTAATTAAAAGTAAATAATAGTAAAATAACATCAATTAATATCTACAGTAAGTTACTGGCAAACAGCCAGTACAGAAATGTTTAACAGCGTAACTAATGTTAAACAAATGAAACCTTATTGTAAAGTGTTGCCAGAAAACTGCATAAGCCAAAAGTGTTATCCAACTTTGGATGAAACTGTCCAAATTAACATCTTCGCTTTTTTCAAATATTTGATTAAATATGCATAAAAAAAATTGCATTTACAGTATAAACACTATAGCTCAGTACTGAAAAGAATTTAAAGGTGCAGTGTGTAATTTTAATAAGGATGTCTTGACGGAAATGCTAAATAATATACAAAACTATATTATCAGGGGTGTATAAAGACCTTTCATAATGAACTGTTATGTGTTTTTTTTACCTTAGAATGAGACGTTTTTATCTACTTACACCGAGGGTCCCCTTACATGGAAGTCGCCATTTTGTGCCGCCATGTTTCTTCAGAAGCTCTTAACGGACAAAGTGTTTGTGCACTGGTATGTTTGTCCAGTGGCGGCTACCATAGCTTCTCTGTGTGTTTCAAAAGTGAGGGGTGAGCAGTGGGCTGAGCCGTTGGTTGCAATTCGTAACCTCACCACTAGATGCCTAAAATTTACACACTGCACCTTTAAGTAAAAAAATTACACATGTGTGCAAAGTTTATAAAGACAAAGCGCAGGACATCTGTATTACCACAAAAGTAAATATTAAAAACAGATATAATTGTAGTCTTTGTATACTTTTACATTTTTTAATGTTCGAAAAAACTTAAATACACCTTAAATGAAAATAATTTTGCCAGTAGTGTCTTGAATGTTTGGTGTTTTGTCCATATTGTACCATATACCTATATTTGAAGCATTTGGTTCCAAAATGCGATAAACAACTTTTTTTTTAAATGAGTTACTGCCAAGATCATTATTGTATCAGGTCAGTATTAAAAAGTTAATTCTTAATTTTACTCAAAATCTAATATCCGCCGTGTTATTCTGTCATCTTTTCTCCCTTTTTTACCAAAACGCAATAAACTCCAGTCCTCCTTTGCTGCACACTGCAATAAATCCGCTCAACAAATCACAGCGCACCACTCCACGAATTGTAAACAACAATGGTGGTGCGTTGAATACAGTACTTTGTGATCAACAAACAAACAAAAACAAAATAATACTTTGATGGCACTGATAAACCTGTGGTGGTTTTCTGTGGCAGAAAAGAAACGTAAGCCATCAACATCTAATAATTTATGCGAGAGGCACTCGGAAGATGGAAAAATTCTGGTGTTGTTGCTTGTTCTCCCGACAGCATCAAGCTTCTGTCATGCTAAAGGGCGATTTATAGTCGTGGGTAGATTCGGCGTAGGCTTTCCGTAGCCTGTGCGTAGCTCTGCGTCAGATCTACGCGGACCGCAAGCGCTGTGATTGGTCCACCAGAACCCCTCCCGTCAGGTAAATAAAACTGCATCATAGGTATTTCTGTTTGTGACTGTGAAAACAAAGATGAGCCAAGTTGAGGAGTGATTTAACTCAAACTGCAACAAAAGTTGTTTATTTACTTCCATCATTGCTGGTCTTCTCAAATTATACACAACAAGTTGCTATTTCTTCTTCGTTTGTGGGTTAACTTGCCAAGCTTGTTCTTCTCTGACGGTCGCGCTGCTACTGTGGTTACACGCGTAGATACTGCCTACCAGCGGTTTGCGGGTGTGTTTGCACGTCGACGCGGAGGACGACGCAAAAGTATAAATGAAAACCGACGCGGAACCTACGCCATCGCGGCTACGCCGTAGGACCTACGCACGACTATTACGAGCCCTTAACACACTGAACTCAGGGGATCTTCTGAAAAACTTTCAATTATTTTACGCGAAGCCAATGAAAATCGAGCAGGACCAAAACATTTTACAGCCGATCACTGTGAAAAAATTTCAGCGACGACGTCCCAAGGATGACAGCAGTCATTAATGTTTATTTTTTAATCAGTGTATACCACTAGTCAACTAAATGAATATAACATGGCAAAGATAAATGCACATTTATATATCGATTCAATAGATTTATAGCATTTAAAAAAAAAACGTAATAACAAATAAATCTTTGAAAATCAAATAATGGATTTGAATTTTTAATGTTATTATAACCTAAAGATGCTATGTGAATGTTTGTAACAGAAAATAGTGGTTTTCATCTTGTCACTTTCTTGGTATAAAAACACGTTTTTACCAAAATTTGTCATAATGGATTTATTGCATTTTAGAACCAAACTCTTCATTTTAACCTGAAGAGGCTTAAAATCAAATATTGTACAAATCTCCTCCTAGACATTCTTTTTGGCCACTCCTGTATAAGTATGTGCTTATGTCTATACAGTAGTTAAATTATGTATGAATTGTTTAATGCCATTACCACAATACATTTAACTGTACAGTGAAAGCAACAGGCATTGCAGTAGAAACAAGGGTTATTTCTGTTCATGGGAGGCGGGGCTTAGATGGTCCATTATGTGCTCCAACCCACCAAACCAAAACTATCCCAACATCTCCGCATTCAGCCCCCCTCTCACAACATCATCTCCAGCTGTACACCCCTACTAAAGTCTGAGGAATATAACTCTACAGAGGAGAAGACAACAGTTTTTAAAGTTTATCTGAATCGGCTGTGATTTTGGAAATGTCTTTCATATTGCAGTAATATTCAGCTGTTTTACATCGAGCTCTGGGCAGAGATCAGACGTCACCCAGGTATGAAGTGAAGATCAAAGCGCACGTGGACTCTGATGGACTGTACGATTCAGATCGGCTTCGGCACACATCTCAATCTTTTGATCTTTCACGCTTCAAAATGTCTCTAATGTTTGGGAAAGCGAGGACTTGTAACATTGTAACGGTCCCTGAGCACGAGCCTTCAGAATGTAACATCGTCATTTTGGGAGCTATGGGAACTGGAAAGTCAGGTACGATTTTATGCATCGCATATTGACTTTATAAGTGAAACATTTCCACAAGATTATTTTTATAAAGCAAATGATTTCCTGGTATCCCATTGGGATGGCTTATGTAATTGTACACTAAATTTGGATTTAAAGGAAGTTTTTCTTTCCCCACAGCTCTCACTGTGAAATTCCTCACAAAGAGATTCATCAGTGAATATGACCCAAATCTTGGTGAGTCTCTCAGCGTTGAGAGATGTTTTAACAAACATATTTCATGGTGAATATATATTATTGTATTTTACTATAGTGTGAATGATAAACATGGAGTTTTTATTTATTTATGAGACATACTGTACACTATTAAAAATAAAGAGGATTGAACGGTTCTTCACAGCGATGCCATAGAATAACATTCAGCCAAAACTTTTTTTATGGCATCGTGAAGCATCTTTAGTTTTAAGACTAAACAAGAAACCTAATAAGATCATGTGTGTGGTCTGATGTGTTTCTCAGTCCAAGCTTTTTATGTTTTGTTTCCAGAAGATACCTATTCTTCTGAAGAAATGGTCGACCAACAGCCAGTTTTAGTCAAAGTGATGGACACTGCTGATCAGGTAATGAACTTGAATTTGACATTTGTGACCCTAGACCACGTGATATCAGAAGGATCCTTTTTATTGAGATGTATACATCATCTGAAAGCTGAATAAATAAGCTTTTGTTTGGACAATATTCGGCTGAGATAAAACTATTAGAATATCTGGAATTGGAGGGTGCAAAAAATCCAAATATTGAGAAAATCGCCTTAAAAGTTGTACAAATGAAGTCCTTAGTAAACACATATTACTGATGATAAATACATTTTTGATATATTTATGTTAGGAAATTTACAATTATCTTCATGAAACATGATCTTTACTTCATATCCTAATGATTTTTGGCATAAAAGTGATCATTTTGATGTATTGCTGGCTATTGCTACAAATATACCTGTGCAAATCCACTTTTATAAAACATCTGATAATTTACTCACCCCCTGCATGTCTTCCATAATGTTTATGTCTTTCTTTGTTCAGCCGAGAAGAAATTAAGTTTTATGAAGAAAACATCCCAGGATTTTTCACCATATAGTAGACCTCAACAGTTTACAGTTTCAATGCAGCTTCAAAGGGCTCTAAATGATCCCAACTGAGACATAAGGGTCTTATCTTGCGAAGCGATCGTCATTTTTGCCAGAAAAAACATCAACTTCTCGTCTTGCACTAGCCTTGTGACGCGCCAGTGTGACCTTGGGTATCATGTAATCACGTCGAATGGTCACGCAGGACGTATGCAAAACTACCGCTTCAGTGTTTATAAGTGTAGAGAAAGAGAACCGTTCTGACGTTGTTGTATGAGGAATGACACTAATTAATGTCTTTCTGTGAGTTTATTGTTTAAAAAGGTCCGTAAGTGTGCATTATACATATACAATGGGTAACTTTTCGATGGATTACGTAAATAAGGTCGCGCTGGCACGTCACACACGGCTAGTGCAATACGAGAAGATAGGCGAAAATGATGATCGTTTCACTAGATAAGACCCTTAAGCCCGATTTATAGTCGTGCGTAGGTTCTACGCCGTAGCTATCTGTAGCCTGTGCGTAGCTCTGCGTAGCCTGACGTGCACCTCGCAAAATTTTTAACAGCCCGTCAGTTCTACGCGGACCGCAAGCGCTGTGATTGGTCTACCAGAACCCCTCCCGTCAGGTAAAAAAACTGCGTCATAGGTATTTCCGTTTGCAACGATGAAAACAAAGACGGACCAAGTTGAGGTGTGATTTAACTGAAACTCGCTGTTTATTTACTTCCATCATTGCTGGTCTTCTCAAACATACACAACAAGTTGCTGTTTCTTCTTCGTTTGTGAATTAACTTGCCAAGCTTATTCAGCTATGTTTATGCTCGCCGCGTCCGCACGGGCGTGTTGGTGCGCGCGGCAAAAATGACGTCAACGCGGAGTGGCCGGTCGTGCGCGTTGGGTGCGCGAGACCCCATTTCGCGTGGAGTTGTGCACGGCATATTTTGTAACTTTCCGCGCGAACTCGAGGCGATTCTGTCCGAGCAGGCAAGCCTGTGACGTATCTCTTTGATCAATCCAAGCAAAACAATTTATATATTTATCTGACACTCTGTAAGTAAAGTATGGAAACTTTGCAGTTTAAAACACGAATTCTTTTACATGATTCAGAATGTTTGGCTTATATTTGTATTGAATGAACCACTGGACGAGGAATAAAATACAAACCTTAAGATATCTGTACTGTTTGTTTAGTAAAAAACGTTAATGAAATGATCATGTTTAATAAAGACATATTTAAAAGATTGTTGTTTTATTCATGTTCTCATATTTATATATCAAACTCTGATGTTAAAAGCACCAGGGTTGTTCCAGCGGACGACTTCTTCTATTCTCTTCTTTGTGTTGGTTTTTGACTTTATTGCTCGCGCCTCCTGGTGATTCAAAAAATAGTGCAACAGTGAGCGCGTCAACTATAAACGCCTCGTCCGTTTGGTGAGACGCGCGCGCGATCTGCGGAGGCTTGCGTTGCAGACCAAAGCGCGAGTATAAACAAAGCTTTCTTCTTTGACGGTCGCGCTGCTACTGTGGTTACACACGTGGATACTGCCTACCAGCGTTCTGCGTGCGTGTTTGCACGTCGACGCGGACGGCGACGCAAAATTATAAAAGATAAAACCGACGCGGAACCTACGCCATCGGACCTACGCACAACTACAACGAGCCCTTTATACCTCGGTTGGAATCTTTTAGACCCCTTTGAAACTGTTGAGATTCATTAAAGTCCAATATATGGAGAAAAATCCTGGAATGTTTACCTCAAAAAAACATAATTTCTTCTCGACTGAACAAAGAAAGACATAAACATCATGGATGACATGGGGGTGAGTAAATAATCAGGATTTTTTAAATAAAAGTGAAGTAATCCTTTAACTCTTTCCCCGCCATTGACGAGATTTCTCGTCAATTAAGAGAAAACGCTTCCCCGCCAATGACGAGATATTCCGTCTTTCCGCAATACCGCTATTATCCACCAGGTGGCGCCCTTCCGCAACTTTTTAAAACCGGAAGTATTGCCCTATGGCAAGCGGCTGCATGTCCGTGTCTGTTTTAAAGATCGCTCTGAATGGGATCTCTATGAAAAGTCCGTCATAAAAATGGAATTATTTCTGCTTTTTGCTCAAAATATGGTGTTTTTGCAAAAACCTACCCATATTCAAAAGCTGATTGCAAAAGAACCACTAAAGGTAGGATGAAACGGTTTTTTTTTGTTTGAAAGCAGAGGGTCTGTTCTTTCATTTGGTATATTGTATGTTTATATATTTAAAGAAGAACATTTTCTGGAAGGCATTAAACTTTGGTGAAAATCATGAAAAACGCTGGCGCTGGCTGGCAACTTTTTTTAAAAACGCTGGCGGTGAAAGAGTTAAGGAGTTTTGTGGTCCATGGTCACATTTGATGTTTCTACCCAGATTTGTTCCCTCATCATGGTTTTACTGAGTGTCTGTCAAATGGAAAACTATGAAAAAAAGGCAACTAAACACATCTGTCTTATTCATATCAGGATGGACCAGTCAACTGTGAGCGGTATTTAGCTTGGGCCAATGCCTTCTTCATTGTCTACAGCATTGACAATCGAAACAGTTTTGAGGTCTGTCAACAGTATATCGAGACTGTGACTCTTTACACAAAAGGCCTGCAGCCAGAGGCACCTGTCATTCTTATAGGCAACAAACTGGACATGGAGAGATACAGGTAAATCAAATCCATCCTATTAGAATACATTATGACTCGTTATGTAAATCTGCCAACATTCCTGTCTGAGTGAGTGTCAGTGAAAAATCGAAACAGTAATGAAGTAACTACGCATAGCAGGAAATTATGCATTTACATAAACTCTAGTCTTGTTTGTTTAACAGGAGAACTGTAATAAACTATGTTATAACAATGATCCCCAACACTAGCTAAATATTTAGCTTTCAACCTTTCAAGATTTTAAAACATTTGAGTAAGATCTGATAACTCCAGGAAATGTTTATTGCTTTTTATTTCACTTTCATCGTGCAAACACACTATATGATATTGTACTGTATATGCAGGATCACATTTAAAATGACAATATAACAGCTGGACTCAATCATTTACATATCCGCAGATTTACGTGTGCTTTGCCAACAATGCTTTTAACTGAAGCTTTGACTGCTCATACCCATTTTTTTGAGGGGCCTTTAAAAGGCAATCCTCTTTAAAAAGTACACTTTTGCATCTAAAGAGTTCATGGTACCTCAGAGGTACCGCAAAGCTTTTTAAAAGGTAACTGCCCCAATCACAACATGGGACCACTTTTTTCAGTATTGTATTTTAGTAGTAAATATGTGTTGATATCAAGGCTTTGATTCTATTTAAAAAAATATTTGGGGTTTAATTCAATTTAGGATCCATCAACAGGATTAAAAGTGTACTTTTTAATGGGTACAGCTTTTGTATCTTTTTCTGAGAGTGTAGTAAGTTAGTCTATGTTATGTTTAAAATCATTTGTGATCCTGGAGCACAAAACCAATCATAAGTCGCACAGGTATAAATAGGCAACAGTACATTGTGTGGGTCAAAATGATTGATTTTATGCCAAAAATCATTAGGATATTAAAGGGGACATATTATGAAAATCTGACTTTTTCTTAAAATCTGAACATTTCTGAAAATCTGATGTTTAAGTGCTATAATTGGGGCCCCACTGCTGCTATTAACCTACCAAATGTGAAAAAACAAAACAGTTACTTAATAATTCCCTGGAAGCATGTGAAAAAATAGGTAATTGAAATGTGGCTCCCCTTGTGATGTCAAAAGGGGATCTTATTATAATAATACTGCCTGTAAATCTGCACTATCCAACCATGGCACTGCCATTTAGCGACAGCACAATTGAGTTTTAATTTCCAACAAACCACCATCATGGCGATCAGTGTTTGCATTTCATCCGCTCATTTGCATTTTAAAGGACACACCCACAAAGTGATAGTTACCTGCATCTACAAAAGGCCAATTTTAACATGTTATAATCTATAAATATATGATATTTTAAGCTAAAACATCATATATGTACTCTGGAGACACCAAAGACTTATTTTACATCTTTTAAAAAAGTCTTGTGAAATGTCCTGTTTAAGTAAAGATCATGCTCCATGAAGATATTTTGTGCATTTACTATTGTAAATACATCAAAAATGTATTTATCATTAGTAATATGTGTTGCTAAAGATTTCATTTGGACAACTTTAAAGGGGATTTTAAAGTTCAACATGTTGATTTTTTTGCACCCTCAGATTCCAAATGGTTATCTCGGCCAAATATCGTCCTATCCTAACAAACCATACATCAATGGAAAGCTTATTTATTCAGCTTTCATACGATGTATAAACAAAATTAACTATTATGACTGGTTTTTGTGGTCCAGGGTCACATTTCGCTTACACTAACACACTTGTGATGTAAGTAAACAGGCTTGCAATCCAGAGAGTTTAAAATAAGAAAAGGTATGAAGCTTATTTCTCATCTAAGAAATCTTATTATTGGAGCTTTCAAAGTTGTCTTATTTTGTTTTATTAACTCCTGTAGCTGGCACTAGTATACAATACCCTTTTGGTTTCCTTGCATGTATCATTAGAAAGTTACAAGGTTTACCGGATATGTGGTAGAGTGAAATTTACCTGGGTTTTTCTTAATTATAGTTTAATTATAGGAAATGAGATAATGTATTAGGACTATCAATTTATTTATTTAAATTAAAATAGTACAAACTCCAATTTTGATAACATTTGACTGCATAATTTGATTTTGACAAGATTTCTATTATTAGATACAGTTCATTAACACTGTATATAACTCTATTGGTCTTTTATTGAAATTTTTACGATATAAGACCCTGAAACCGTTCTTGTAATTGGCAATAACCGATATAGTCCAGTAAATGACACTGTGCCTCGTGTGTTTGTATTGAATAGGCCTACATTGTTTTCTATCTCTCTCAGACAGGTGAGCAAGTCAGACGGCGCGTCCCTGGCGTCGCGTGTCGGCTGTCTGTTCTTTGAAGTTTCCGCCTGCTCGGATTTTCTGTCAGTTCAGCACATCTTTCACGAGGCCGTACGGGAGGTACGGCGGGAGACGGAGAGGAGCATCGGTCCGCTCTTCATCAGCGAAGATAAATCCGCCATCAGCCTGTCCTCCGCACCTCCCCTCACCGCCTGTTATAAAGAGCTGCCCGCCCCGGCCACGGCCAAGCTGGTGACGGTAAAATCATCACGAGCTCAAAGTAAACGCAGAGCCCCCACACTGACGCTTCTCAAAGGCTTTAAGATCTTCTAATCTGACTGACTGCTGCCATCTTCTGATCTACCACAAAAAGTGCCTCTGTTTATAAAGCATATAGTTCCGGTCATTGAGCCGCGTTCATCAGTATCACTGCGCCACTGCGTCACTGCGTTGCTTGGCAACCACTTTGTTGAATTGTTTCTGAAGAACTACATTGCTTGGTGGACGAATAATATGGATTTATTATTAATCATGTCATTACAGTTGTGTTGCTGTGTATGTTTGTTCTTATTAAACCTTGCCAAAAATATGGAATGACAATTTATTTTAAGCAATAAGCCCTGTGAAGCTGTGGTGGATGTTGGATTTAAAACATTTAGAGGTTACGGCAAAAGTAAATATAATTTAATTTCAAATATAATTTTAAATATAGGCTATTTCAAAATATACAAAAAATGGCCAAAGAATATATGTGCTGAAATATATTTAGTATTTTTTACCAATATATTTATGAAATATATTTTAAAAAGATATATTATAAAGCATTTATATTCACGTTGTATGTTACAATCTGTAAAGATAACATGTTTGAAAAGGTTCAAATTATACGGTATTTTCAACTGCAAAAATATATGTATTATTTTATAATTTGGCCAGTAAAAATATATTTTTTATGTAGCCTAGTTCTAAACGTAGGTTCGGGAGGACCCTAAACATTCAGGCCTGTATATAAGGCAGCCTCTGTGTCCAGCTGTAATTCTTCCGGCATCCCTCCTCCTCCCCATCTCCTCCTTCACTGCTCTCCTTCTTCCTCCTTGCAGTTCTGTGGGGGGTTGAACTTGGTGCCCGAGCCCCGTCCTCAGGTTAAAACATTTTTACATATTTTTGGCCAGAGAAATGTATTTTTTGGTATTAGCGCTCCTTAGCTGCTCTAAATTAAAGTTCATTTAAAGGGACATGCACATTTTTCTGCATTAAAGCAACACTAAAGAGTTATTGCTCTTTGCTCCCCCTACAGGTTAGACGCGTAATTGTTATTAGCACTGTCGTAAATACTGCAACATAGCTGGCTCTGATTGGATTGTAGGTCTGCCGTAAAGCAATTTTTTGTAGTTTTCACTCGAACTACAGGACCACTACCCAACGGTTGGAAACTTCTTTAGTGCGGTTTTGGCCGATAGAGGGCTGCAAAGCGAATGTGAAAGTGCCATTCACCCTGTTTTGAGTGGATGAACAACTAAAACTTTTTTGGAAACGTTATTTTAATTTTTAATTTTTTGTCAAAACATATTTATTATGATGTTATCATGTTTTTATTGTGTTTTATTGTGCTACTTAGTTGTATTTTTTTTAGCTATGAAGGCTTAAATCAAAACAAATCATATGCAGTTTGATTGATATTAATTGGAATGCACAATCACAAAACAAGATTTAGAAAAATCACAAACTAGTCTTCAAATCTTGAAGGTTCTGTGTCCCTCTTCTATGAACTCTGACCTTTCCATAGATTTTTAATTGGATTCAAATCAGGTGATTGGATGGGGCATTCTAGCGGCTTTATTTTCTTTCTCTGAAACCAATTGAATAGGGGAAGATACTGTATCTCTAAAATCTCTCTTTAAGGTCAAACAACATATTTTCAGAACCACGCACAAATAGAGGATGACTTTACCAGGCATAACATTTGTGCATGACATTAATGATGCATTACAGACTTATTATTTGATATGTAATGAAAACACTGCAAATACACCAGAGTGTAAATAAATATCTTTGTTTGCATTACGGTAGGGATGTCAAAAACGTATCGCAATTAATGGCATACAATTTTTTAAATTTTTTTTGCATAATATAGGTGTGTGCACTATGTTTAATTATTTTGTATATAAATACACACACATGCATGTATGCATTTAAGAAACATTTACATGTATATATTTATTAAGTTATATTTTATATTATAGATAAAAAATTTCTAATAATAACACACAAATATATTATGCACACACAAACTTTAATTTGATATGCGATTAATCACGATTAATTTTATGACAGCCCTACATTTCCGACCATTCAGACTTTTTTAATTTGGAGTTCTTTGTTGAATTATTATTTTACACAATCATGCAAAGAATATCAAAAACAATATAAATATACAAAGTCAATATAAGGTTTAAATCTGTGAAGGCTGTTCTTGCAAGGCTGAAACAAAAACAGTTTAATATTGTAAGGACATCTTTGAATAGCCACATTCATTACAAAAGCAGATGCGAATAACTTTCAGTGGACCAAAGAAAAAGCAACACTTTTATTTTTAGTGTTTTATTTTATGACTGATTCTGATGCAACAGTTTCAGTGACATTTTTATTATATTATTTGATAAGTGTAAAAAACTATAAGCCTTAGCAGAGCAAACTATATACTCAATAGATACCTGTTTATTTTTTATAAACAGAACTGAATATATATGTGAATGATCAGATGTCATCTTAAATTTGAATACAGTGCAAAAGTCAAGTGGATTTATATCTAAAATAAAGACAAAGAGTAGGACTTTTAACTTTTGTGAAAGCTCCAAATCATAATGCATGATCTTCAGATTCATCGGGTGTGTTTGGAGTCTCCACATCTTGACCATCATGTGAGTCTTTAATGTCTAAACTTTGGACCTCCTCTTTGACTTCTCCATACCCTGCGGCTTCAGGATATAAGCTAGAGACGTTGCCGTCCTTCCAGGTCACCACGATTTCCCCGGGCTTCAGTTCCTTCGTGGATTTACTGTCAGTATGGCTGTTCTGCAGGAGGGGCGTGGAGCAGTTTTTCTCCTGCTTTACCTCTGTGACCTTATCTTTGATGATGACCTGCAACTCCTCCGTTTCAGGTTTCAACCCTGTAACTTTGGTGGATGATCTGTATTTGGCTATTTGCTTCCTGCTCCTGAAAGTTATGAACAAATGATCGTTAACACATCTGTTGATATTGTTACTTTACAAGTGGAAACTGCCATTGCCATTTGTATTTTAAAGCCAGGCAGATATAGTGGAGTTCTGGGAGTTAACTTTTTCCACATCAGCATTTAAAAAAAAGTTTCCAGCCAGTGTCAGCCAGTCAGCGGCAGAATTTCACAAAAGTTTAATGCCTACCAGAAAATCTTCTTCTTTAAATACAAACATACAATATATCAAATGAAAGAACAGATCCTTTGCTTTCAAACTAAAAAAATAACAGAAAAAAATGTTTCATCCTATCTTCATTTGTTCTCTCAAGTAGCCTATGGGTAGGTTTCTTCAAAAATACCATCAAAAAGAGATAATGACATTTTTGTGAGTTTTTACTGTTTTTGGATCAGTGGATACTTTAGTGTTTTATAAGTTGGGTAAGAGTGCCACCTAGTGGATAATAGCGGAAATATGGATTGCCGTATAAAGGGAAGCATTTTATTTTAATTGACGAGATATTGAACTTGTGACAAAGATGGCGCCATTGTGTATGGCTTGCCGTCTGCAGCTCGCACGGTTTATTGTGTTTGTCCTGTGTGTCTCCTCATTTTATCAACATACATTTACACTTCTGATCTATGATAAGCAAACATTGCTGTTAATCTGAGACTCAGTGGAACTGTGGTTTAATCATGATCTTAGTAAGCCAGGGTCGACAGCTCCTCCGTTTGATTTCTTGCTACCGGGCTATTTACGCCGGTCGTTCTACAACCCCAAAACAGAAAAAGTTGGGACATTGTGTAAAATGTAAATAAAAACAAAATGTAATAATCTGCAAATCTCATAAACTCATATTTAGTTGCCGGGTACAGACAACATATCAAATGTTGAAAATGTAAAAAATACTATTTCATGGAAAATGTAGGCACATTTGTAATGTGATGCCTCCAACACCTTTCAAAAAAAGTTGGGACGGAGGGTAGATTCTTCTTCTTCTTATTATTTTATGGCAGTTGGCAAACAACGTCTGGTTGCATTACTGCCACCTTCTGAAATGGAGCGTGGATCTGAATACTATTGTTCCTACACTTAACTTATCCTTATTAAACCAGTTTTCCTAAAAAATAAAAATAAAAACTTAAAACATAAATCACTAGATTTCCTTTGCAATATTTCATTTATTATCAACGGTATCTCTTCATCTTCTTGCTGATGGATTAAATGCTGCCTCTCATTACTATATTTAGTACATACCTCAATAGCATGTTCTATGGTATCCTGTGTGTTACATACACTACACCTCCCATTGTCATGTTTTTTCATTAAAACTAATGTACTATTTAATCCTGTGTGCCCAAATCTCATTCTTAAAATGATATTTTCTTCATTTATATTTCTGCAAGTACTTCTACTCACCCCCACTCTTTTTTGGATATTATATAATTTCCTACCGGAATGACCATTATCCCACAGGACTTGCCACTTCTCCTTTACCTTTCCTTTTATGATTGATTTAACTTCAGCTTTACTGTATTTAATACTTAAATTTATATTCTCCATTTCAGTTGCTTCTTTAGCATTCTTATCAGCCAACTCGTTCCCTACTACTCCTTTATGTGCAGGGATCCATACACATCCAACTTTGACTCCATCTTTAATTAATTTACTTGCCATTTGGACAATTTCTATAACAATGTCTTGCCTACTTTGTGAATTAATGTTCTGAATACTTATCAAAGCTGAAGCTGAGTCAGAAGCAATTACCAAACTTTTTGGCTTATTGCTTTCAGCCCAAGAAAGCGCCAATACAATAGCAACTAACTCTGCTGTATAGTCTGCTAAATTATCATTAATTCTTTTTTGGGATGCAATTTTTAACTTTGGAATAACAAACGCCACCCCCACTCTTGACTCCCTTTTTGACCCATCTATGTAAATTATTATTCTATCTCCATATCTTTCTCTTAAATACCTCTGAACCACATTACTATCTATATCCTCCTTCTGAGCTTCTTTCAAAAGATTAAGATCAATGGAAAGATCTTCAAGAGTCCATATAGGAGTTCTCGAAATTACCACTGTAGGACTTATATCCAATAAGGCTATTTCCATCTCATATGCTTTCTGTTTAACAGTCCATCCAAAACTGTTTTTCATACCTTTCTGTCTCTCTTGACTCTCTACCAGTGTAGCTTGACTTAAATGGTCTTCCCTATGACCTCTAAGATTTGCCCAGAACACCAGACTGAGTTGGTCCCTTCTAAGGTCTAATGGCATCTCCCCCATCTCTACTTGGATGGCTGTCACTGGAGTAGTTTTCATAGCTCCACAACATAATCTTAGACCTTGATTCTGTATTCTGTTTAGTTTATTTAAAATAGTCTTAGCAGCAGATCCATATACAATACACCCATAGTCAAAAACTGATCTAATAAGTCCAATATATATTGTTTGCATAGCACTCCTAGTTGCACCCCATTCCACCCCACGCAAACACCTCATTACATTTAATATCTTTTTACATTTTCCTACCATCTTCTGAATATGTATTGCCCATGTCATTCTTTTATCAAACCACATTCCAAGATATTTAAAAACCTCTACTCTTTCCAGTTCCTTACCAGCTATTTGAATCTTTAGCTCCTGACTTATTTTCTTCCTAGTAAAGAAAATAACCTTAGTTTTTTCAACTGATATCCTAAATCCCCACTCAATTGCCCTTTTATGCACTATATCCACTGCTTGTTGCATCTTACTCACACTGTGATAGACATTTCTCCCCCTTTTCCACATTGCTCCATCATCTGCAAATAAAGCTACTCCAATATTTCTTTCTACATTTTTAAATATGTCATTTATCATTACTGAAAATAACAATGGACTAATAATACTCCCTTGAGGAGTACCATTTTCTACCTCATATACCTCACTCAAAACTCCATTTACTTTAACTCTAATTCTTCTTTTAGATAAAAATGATTTAATCCACTTGAACACTCTCCCCTTTACTCCCAACTTATATGGGCCATTCTACCGAATTCGTGCAAATTGCTGTCCCGGAACCAAAAAACTAATTTAAAAAGCATTAACGTAGGAAAATTTTTGATAATAAAAAAATATAAGCAATTAGCAATCAAAACCCAATGTAATATTTGAGGTAGCTGCAGGCTTTATATATAAAATATCATCATTTATATGGTGCTTTCAATTGAGAGGTGGTTGTCCCAAACCCCAAGGTCTGAATTTCACCATAGAAAAAAAAATATGAAATAATTTTTTTATAATTTTTTATAATTTTTTTAAGAAGTATCATTTTGAATACTTTTGTAAATTAAAACCAAAAATATATTTATTGGATATTTTCAGTAAAAAACATGAATAATCATGTAAAAAAAACACTGTCCCGCATTTTCACGTCACTACCGAAACATTGCATAGTTTGGTCAATAATATAATACTGCTTTAAGCCACTCCCCTCAATTTTGAACCAGAAACTTTGTCTGTGCCTCGCTCCCTCGTGGTGGCATGGCGATTAGATCAGTCCCATGGTTTTGAAGTAAATGTGATCAAAAGTTTGGAAATCAGTGTGTGACATTTATGAATGTCACTACCGATCACACATTTTCAATGATTAATTAATTTTTTTAAAATTTTTCTACTGGTCATTTAGGTTTTAATCATGTTTCAATGTCGAGAACTGTGCTGGCTAACTACGTACTAATTAGCATCTTAGCAGTAGGATCAAAGTTATCTTAAATTGTCACTACCGAAACAGTCACTACCGAAACATGTGTTGACTTTTCGGTTGTGACGTGATTGTTTCGGTAGTGACAAAATGACACTTATTTCTTTATTTTAATAAATAAATAGAAACTTTCAAGTGCACATATATTTGTCAGTCATATTTCTGTAATGTTGTATGTGATTTGACTAGGACTACAAACTAAGATAAATGAAGGCTATATGATTCTACCTCTGGTCTCTAGGAAAACTTTCTGCGCTAATTTAGCGGGACTTTGACTGATTGCTTTATATAACTGATATAACAGATAGCACTTATCAGTATCATAGTAAATTGACATGTCATTGTTAAGTGTAGACAGGAGAGGCTCACACTAATAATGTAAATGTAAATATCTTTGGTTAATTTGTAGAGATAGCTACAGAGAGAGGGGAATTGCCAATATGCATGGACGGAAAGATGAAAGTAGAGCGGACAGACTGAGAAAATACATACAAAGATTGAGGGAGGACCCAGAAAGGTACCAAGAATACTTAAAAAAAGGAAAGATAACAAAATCAGAAACGCAGGGAAGAAGGGATGCTGAAAAGTATCAAAGAATTATCTGACAGGGAGCAAAGAAATGTCAGAAAAGAATGGAGGAAAAGAAAGGACAAACCCAGGAAGATGGTTAAAAGACAGTTCTGTTTTTATAGTTCTTTTTAGGGATCGACCCATATGGATTTTTTTTGTGCCAATGCCAATACCGATACAGGCTGCCGATTTTCTTGAGCCGATACTTGGAGCCGATACTGCTTTTGCTCACTCAGTTTACATTATAAATGTCTCAATTTAAAAAAGTAACATTTATTGAACTTAAAAAACTATATTTAACAAATAGTAAAAACAGGTGATGGTTCTATGGAACCATGAACTGCACTCTCCACAATGATGAGAAACTATCAGCAAAGGATATTGATTTCTAGCACTTTATTACTACAAATATATATAAATAAAAAAATTATATAGAAATAAAAACCCGCTTTGTCCAGTTATGATCAGCTGTTAGGCCGAGCTTACAATGTTGTCACGGAAAGGTTGTTTGTTTTTAGTCACATGACCTGCAATCGCTTGTGGCTTCCAGCACTCTGTCTGTAAATAATGCCAGTGATAATGTCGTGAACACAGCAGCCACATATTGGCCAATATACACATAAACACATAAAATATACACGATACACATAAAACTCGCAAAAATCGGATATCTTGCATCCCTTTAAGGTCTGAACTATCCGTCATCTCTTCAGCGTAATGTCAGTGCAAAGTGCTTTTATGTGGTGTTGCTTTAGATATTTTTTGTGCTGTATGTTTTGACTTCATAATGCCAATCATTTTTGACTAACTAATGACTTTTTTTACACAAAATATGGACAATCCAATATGGATGTCACTACCGAAACATTACTGTCACGACCGAAACAAATAATGTTCTAGAAAAATAAAATAGGTTTTGTTATCAGAAAAGATGACATAATTTTATTTAGTTAGATAAAAATTTAAACTAATGAATCCTTGAATTTCAAATCTGTATCAGTGCATGTATAGCAATTACAGAGAAATATTGCTTTCAAAATGCATTTCATTTGATAAACCACACTTATAGTTTTGTTAAAATTATATTTCCAATCAATATAACCATGAAACTGTCTTTAAAAAAAAATTAAAAATATATTTAGAAGGTTCATGTACAGAAAATCAGAATAGGCTATTAAAAACCTATTTTTTATATCAAATGTTGTTGTGTTTCGGTAGTGACACATTTTGGGAGAGAGAAAACATTTCGAAACTGTATAAAAGCATGCTAAGAAACTAAAGTGTCCAATCAGTAGATTAGTGTTCCTTAGATGTTCTACTATGTTTATGGCTACAAAGCTTTCAGGAAAAAACACACTTTTTTCAAGAAGTTTTGAAGTGTCAATTTGCACCAATTCGGTAGAATGGCCCATATAACTTGATAAGAAGCCCCGACGGAGGGTAGATTTTGGGCTATAATGAGGTAAAACAATTGATTAACGATGTGATTTGAAATAGGTGATGTCAACAGGTGATTGTAGTCATGATTTGGTATAAAACCAGCACTCAAGAAAGGCCTAGTCCTTTAGCAGCAAAGATGGGCCGGGATCACCAGTTTGCCAAGAAACACGTGAGAAAATTATTGAAAAGTTTAAAAAAAGTATTTCTCAAAGACAGATAGGAAGAGATTTGAATATTTCGTCCTCTACGGTATTCAACATCATTAAAAGATTCAAGGAATCTGGCGCAATTTCAGTGCGTAAAGGGCAAGGGCGCAAGCCTAAGCTGAAGTCCCGTGACCTCCGTGCCCTTAAACGTCACTGTTGTAGAAGATCTAACCGTTATTAATCTTCTACGATGTTATTCCCGGAATGAGTTGGTTGACGCGTTTAAACTTTAATTACCGTTAAGAAGAGTCCAAGCGTTGTCCTTGCTTTAGAGTGCAATCCATTTATTCCAAAACATTAAAACAGCATGACAAACACATCTATACGGTAGAACGGTCAAAAACCCTTTGCCCTTCCGGGTTAACACCTTGACCTCAACAATACATTTCCTATCTATATACCTGATGCATTCACAGATACACAGCGACACCTAGTGCAATAAAGACAACATAGCATCTCAATAGCAGCAGTAAAATTTGGCTGCTACATACCGGCCCCTATTTGTTAAGGCCATACAGACATAACAAATGATTAAACCTCATGCACCAAACACAACTTTGTTATAGGTCTTTCAATTATACTGGACTTGGTCTGTAACCTCACAGAGCGTACATGACCTTGCTTATCTGGAAAGACCTTAAGAACTTTGCCCAAGGGCCAAGAACCCCGTGGGGCTGATGGATCCATTATCACCACAATATCTCCAGTACTCAGACTTTTTTTCTTCTGATTCGATTTTTGACGCTCCTGGAGCAATGGCAAATATTCTCGTACCCATCTTTTCCAAAAAAGGTCCGAAATGTACTGAACCTGTTTCCATCGTCTTTTCGTGTACTGATCATGGGGCCCAAACACTCCAGGTGGTAAAGCTGGTTGACCCTTCAGAAGCAAAAGATGGTTGGGAGTGAGTGGCTCCAAATCATTTGGATTATCTGAAAGCTGGGTGATTGGACGATCATTTAAAATGGCTTCCACTTCACAGAGCACTGTATGCAACCCATCATCATCCAATCTCTGTTGTCGTAGCACGGAGCTTAGAACCCTTCTTATCAGGCGGATCATTCGCTCCCACACCCCTCCGTGATGTGAGCCTGCTGGCGGATTAAAATTCCAGCGAATTCCAACTTGAGAAAGTTTTCCTTGAATTTGGACATGGTTCAAAGCAGCAACAGCCTCCCTCAGTTCTCTTTCTGCTCCAATGAAGTTGGTGCCGTTATCAGACCTAAGTTGTAACACTTGTCCTCTTCTGCTGATGAAACGCCGCAAAGCATTAATACAAGCGTCTGTTTCCAATGACCCTGCTACTTCTATATGGACAGCCCTGCTTGCCATACAGCTAAATATAACTCCATATCGCTTGCAGGTCGATCTTCCCCTCTTTACTTCAATTGGACCAAAATAATCAACTCCCGTATTAGTGAATGGTGGTAAATCAGGGAGGACTCTCTCCTTTGGAAGGTCTGCCATCTTTTGTTCCATTGGTCTACCATTATAGCGTTTACAAAAGCTGCATTCAGTGATGACCTTACGTACAGCAGAATTAGCATTTGTAATCCAGAACCTTTTCCTCACTGTAGACAATGTGTGTGCGCGTCCACTATGGCCCAAACTCTGGTGAACATGCTTGAGAATGAGAAAAGAAACATGCTGATCCTTTGAGAGAATGAACGGATGTTTGGCCTCCTCAGGCATTGCTCCTTTACTCAATCTCCCTCCAACTCTCAAGAGTCCATTATCCAGAACTGGGTCCAACCTGTATAAAGGACTCTGACGCCTAATGGTAGCTTGGGCTGATAGTGCGGCAATCTCTTCGTTGAATCGTTGTTGCTGGCAATAGCGAATGATAGTCACCTCTGCTCTTGACAGCTCATCCAGCGTTAAAATCCCGTGCCAGGATGTCATCTTATTTTGTTTGCTTGTCCTCAGTTTACCAGTCACAGAAGTCTCCAACCGCTTTCTCAAGCGACTCTGATCCAACAACATAGACTTTATTCTGAGAAACCAAGCAACTGTGGTCTTAAGCCGCCTCCAGTCAGAAAAATATATCATGAGGTAGTCCGTAGGCTTCAACTCATCACACACATTAATAGTATTTACAGTCGTCTCCCTTCTAATCTCCATGTCACTGGGGTCCACACGGGTGTCTAGTACAACTTTAGGCCAGTCCTCCTCATTCTTCCAGAGAAACGCAGGCCCTTCCAGCCACCTGTCATTCTTCAATAAATCTGCCACCTTAAGTCCCCTTGACGCATCGTCTGCTGGATTATCTTGAGTAGGAACATGTCGCCACTGTGATGGCTCAGATGCGTCTCTGATAGCTGCAATTCTATTTGCAACGAATGTATGAAAACGCCTATCCTCATTGTTGATGTACTTCAACACTGAAGTACTATCAGTCCAGAAAACAGAATGACTCAATTGAAGTTTCAGCTCTGCTCTTAACATTGAATCCACTCTGACAGCAAGAACCGCAGCTGTCAACTCCAGCCGGGGAATAGTTACGGCCTTTAGTGGAGTCACTCTGGCCTTGCCCAAGAGAAAGGAAACCTGAATGTCGCCCAATGGGTTTAACATGCGAATATATGTTGCAGTTCCATAACCACCTTCGCTTGCATCCGCAAAGTGATGTAATTGGGCAAACATAATTGTCCCAAAATTTGCCGGCTTAATGCACCTAGTCACATTAAATGTTGCCAGCAAATCCAGATCCTCCAACCATCCTTTCCATTGATGCAGAATACCAGGTGGCAAATCATCATCCCATCCACATCTCCTCCTACAAAGTTCTTGCTGTAACATTTTGGCAAGTAAGGTGACTGGTGCCAGGAAGCCTATAGGATCATAAACTGAACTGGTGATTGACAGCATGCCACGTCTAGTAAGAGGCTGTTTCTCCATCTCCATCTTGAACTTAAATGTATCAGTCTCCACGCACCACTGTAGGCCTAACGCCCTTTCCACTGGAAGCTTATCTCGATCTAGGTCCAACTCCTTAAGGTCTTGGGCCCTTTGATCTTCGGCGATGGCTTGTAAAACAACACGACTGTTGCTAATCCACTTTTCCAAGAGGAAGCCTCCCTTTGAACATAAAGCAGTTAATTCTTTAATCATCTGGATAGCTTCCTGAGCCGTGGCAGAACTCTTCAGACAATCATCGACATAGAAATTTTGATTAATAGATCGAACTGCTTCCACTGAACACTTGGACTGGTTATCATCAGCAGTTTTTTTAAGTGCAAAGGCAGCACAACTGGGAGAAGATACTGCGCCAAACAGATGCACAGTCATCCTATATTCCACTAGATCTTTAGTGATATCTCCATTTGGCCACCAGAGAAATCGAAGAAAATCTCTGTCCTCTTCAGCGACCTTTACTTGGTGGAACATGGCTTGAATGTCACCCATGAATGCCACAGTTTCTTCTCTAAACCGGGTAAGGACTCCAAGCAATGAGCTAGTTAAGTTAGGACCCTGTAACAGCTCGTTGTTTAAGCATGCTCCTCGGAAGGTGACCCCACAATCGAACACCACTCGAAGTGATCCCTTTTTTGGATGGTGTACTGCATGATGGGGAATGTACCACACCTTCCCACTTTGTCCGGGTAGCTGTTGTTGTGATACTTGTTCTGCATAGGTTTTACTGATGAGATTATTCATATACTCTGCATATTCCTGATGCAAGTCCTTGTTGTTCAGAAACCTTCGTTTTAAACCCTGCATCCTTTGCTTGGCCACTGTAAAGTTGTTTGGCAATGAGACTACTTTCCTTCTTAAGGGGAGTTTCAAACAATACCTTCCTTCCTGAAGATTAGTTGAATGTTCCATTATTTCCAGAAATTTATGGTCTTCTCTTGACATTTCCTTCTCCTCACTGAATTTCTCACAGAAATCATGGTTATATTGAGCATTCAGCATGTTTTCTAACTTACACAGAGAGATCCTATTCACTGTAGCAGAAGGGAGTTGCCTCTTTGAGGTTCCACCATTTTCAGTCAACGGTCCATTAATGACCCATCCCAACTTTGTCCTAACAGCATATGGACCTTGCCCATGGCTGTTGATGACCTCCCAAGGTTCTAGTATCTTGCGTGCATTGGTTCCTATTAGCAGCTCCACATTTGCCTTTGTACTTGGGATGTGCACCTTTGGCAGGTATGGCCATTTAAGTAAATCTGCAGATGTTACCATGTCATTAACAGTGACAGGCATTTCTTTCTGTGTTAGAACCTCTGGAAGGCTGTGGAATTCATCACTATTCGGATCAGATATCTCTAAACCAGTCAAAGAGTAAGCTGGAACAATCTTTTCTTGCCCCATAGTCCTCAACAGGAAGTTAGTTCTCCTGCCTGTTATATTCAGCTTTTGCATTAGACTTTCTGAGCAAAATGTAGCTGAGCTACCAGCATCTAAGAAGGCATATGTTCTTATAATGCGATTCCCTTTTGTGGATTTCACCTTTACGGGTAAAATGGACAGAGCACATCGGTCTTCTCCGGCCCTAGTACGGCCACATGTTTTAAACAAGGTTGACTGGCTATTAGAAGATCCCTCTACTTGCTCCAACATTGCAGCTTGGCCTTTAATATGAAGCAAGGTAGGGTGGCTTTGACCACACACTTTACATGTCAAGCGCTGCTCACAATCTCGGCTTATATGACCAAAACATAGACATGCAAAGCATATTCCTTTCTCCCTTAAATAGCTGATCTTTTCTTTGTGCTTCTTTCTCTGGAACTGGTTGCATTCCTCCAGGGTATGATTACGTGTATAACAAAAGGGACACTCTGCTTTCTCCACAATCTCTGAATCTAAAATTGTGTCAGACACTCCTCCAGGCAAATCCATAGATGTTACTGTAGTGGCAACGACATTTCCCTTTACTCTATCCCTGGGCTGTGGTCTAGACCTGATGAGACCCTTAATCCCTGTAGCACCCGATAATGGGTCCTGTATGTCACCAAACAGAGGATCTGAGAGAATTTTGACCCACCGTTCAATGAATGTGGTTAGATCTTTAAAATGAGCTCGGTGACCGTTTTTTTCCATAATGTCGTGTGCTTTGGTCCTCCACTGCTCCCTCATCTTAAAGGGTAACTTTGAAATGATAGTTCTCATATTCACTGGCATATCTAATTCCTGTATATACGGAAGCTCCTCCATTACATTACAGCAACCATGCAAAAATAGGGAATAAGCTTGAAGTGACTTAATGTCCTCAGATTTAATTGTTTCCCATGCCAGAGCCCTTTCCATATAAGCGGTTGCAATTTTATCAGGATTTCCAAAGTGTTCCTGTAGAAGATCCTTTGCCACTGTATAACCACGATCTGGAGCCATATGTTGACAACTACGCACCAATTCTCGTGGTCGTCCTCTTGTAAACTGCTCCAAATAGTATAAGCAGTCTGCCTTTCCCGTTTTATCCTCCACTCCTTGCTCGAAGGCCTTAATGAATGCTCTATACTGAAGTGGATCGCCTTCAAAGGTTGGAATTTCTCGAGGTGGCAGAGATGATGATTGCTGCTGTCGTACCAACGCCGCAGTTATATCATTTTGCCTGTGCATGATGGTAAGGAGGTCCCTGGATGAGTCTTGACCGCTTGGATAGTATGAGACTTGCCTTTGCTCATCCTCCAATGGTGCTATTATTGACTGGTGATGAAAATGCTGAGATGTTCCCATCATATTATTTTCCTGTTGCTGTTCTTTGTGGTTATACCAATGCCTTGACGTAGCTTTACACCACCGCTCTGTTTCCTTTCTCCGTACATCTAATGGTAATGGGTCGATAGATGGTAGCAGTTCCTTTGACGACTCAATATTTTGCGTTGGTTTCCTGGATCCAGGTTTATACTCCTGTACTGTAGGATTCAAGATATTAACAGATTGCGCTTTCCGTTTTTCACTTTCCAAGTAGGAATTCATGCCATCAGAGGGTGCTTGGAGAGAATCTTTCAGGTCTGCAGCTTGTAATACGGCCAACTTGGCAGTAGATGCAGCCAATTCAGTTTCTAAATCCAGCTCTTCCCTTCTTCTCCTAAGCAGTTGCTCCTGTTCCTCCAAAGCATGTTTTTCCTTCAAAGCCCCTGCACGAGCTATAAGCGCAGCTCTTTCTGCTTCAGCTTTTACCCTTGCTGAAGATGTGGTACTTACTCCACTCATACCACTCCTTCGACTTGAACATTTACTACTCGTGTCAACATTGGAAATACTATCATTTGGATTAACATCATCCTTGTCATTAGTTAAATCAACATTCTGAATTGGATGAACATACCCACAATCTGTATCATAGTGAGAAACCCACAACTTTGCATCAGTAATACATTCATCATTAAACATCATTTTTGCTTTAAACCATGTTATATGTTTGTCCCTTTCAACATCTGGTAACAGTTCCAACAGAGATTCATGTATACACTGTATTTCATTACACAATTCAATCAATTCTTTAAGGGCTTTCTCGACCTGGGTTTTATCATTTTTTACCATTAAATCTTGAATTAACTTCCTTATGAGGCTTGCTTTATTTAGCTTGGCCTTTCTATCAGTTTGTAACTTGTCCAGTTTCCAAGCGAAAGCCTTTGCAGTGAGCTTAATTTCTCGTTTTGGAGTCGGTATTTTAGCATCGCTAGTTACGTTAGATTTACTAGCGGTTTGTACATTAATTTCCATGATAATCAGTCAATCAACGATAGTCCGTAGCAATGATGCTCAACGCAACAGTCAATTTAAATGTTAGGCTACCAATGCATTGGATTTACCCTTTATGTGTGCACACAGTTAATGGCCATTAAACAGTATAGCGCTACATTACCTTTGCTCGTTGGGCGCCGTGTAATCCAGTTTCATTAGATCTTATCATCCAAGCGATTTCCAACAGCACTCGTAATTCCAATGTGTAATCGATCCAAAGATAAGTTCACCGACACAGTCCCAACTGCTGGCAGGTTTTTGACTAATGTTGTAGAAGATCTAACCGTTATTAATCTTCTACGATGTTATTCCCGGAATGAGTTGGTTGACGCGTTTAAACTTTAATTACCGTTAAGAAGAGTCCAAGCGTTGTCCTTGCTTTAGAGTGCAATCCATTTATTCCAAAACATTAAAACAGCATGACAAACACATCTATACGGTAGAACGGTCAAAAACCCTTTGCCCTTCCGGGTTAACACCTTGACCTCAACAATACATTTCCTATCTATATACCTGATGCATTCACAGATACACAGCGACACCTAGTGCAATAAAGACAACATAGCATCTCAATAGCAGCAGTAAAATTTGGCTGCTACAGTCACTGTATCAAGAATCGTCATTCTTCCAAAGCTGATATAACCACATGGGCTCAGAATTACTTTGACAAACCTTTGTCAAGCAGCACAATACGAAACTACATCCACAAATGCCACTTCAAACTTTACTGTGCCAAAAGGAAGCCTTATCTTAACAGTGTCCATAAGCGCCGTCGACGTATCTGGGCTCGGAGACATCTAGAATGGACCATGACACAGTGGAAACGTGTATTATGGTCAGATGAATCCTTTTTTGAGGTTTTTTTTTGGAAAAAATGGACGTCGGGTGCTCCGGACCAAAGTTGAAAAGGACCATCCAGACTGTTATCAGCAACAAGTACAGAAGCCAGGGTCTGTCATTGTCTGGGGTTGGGTCAGTGCCACTGGCAAGGGTAACTTGCACTTCTGTGATGGCACCATTAGTGCTGAGAAGTACATAAAGATTTTAGAGCAACATATGCTGCCTTCAAGACGATGCCTCTTCCAGGGACGACCATGCATATTTCAACAGGATAATGCAAAGCCACATTCTGCACACCTTACAAAGGCATGGCTGCGAACGAACAGGGTGTGGGTGCTGGACTGGCCTGCCTGCAGTCCTGATCTGTCTCCAATAGAAAATGTGTGGCGCATTTTGAAGCGTAAAATGCGACAACGAAGACCTCATTCTGTTGCACACCTCAAGACATGTTTACAGGAAGAATGGGACAAAATTCCCACTGAAACATTAAATCACTTGGTGTCTTCTGTCCCTAGATGTCTTTTGAGTGTTGTGAAATTAAATGGCAATGTTACAAAGTGGTAAATGATTTACTGTCCCAACTTTTTTTGGAATATGTTGCAAGACTCAAAATGCATATACGTGTTTATTTTGAAGAGACAATAAAATTAATCTTGTAAAACATCAGACAAAGGTTAGTCTATAGTTTCTAAGTGCAATACACACCAAAAAGGGTTTTCAGATCACTGTTTTCAGTTTTAATTTTAATTTAAGACTTTGTCCCAACTTTTTCTGTTTTGGGGTTGTACATTGCTCCGGAGAAGAAGCAACGTCGTAAACAACGTCTATTTCCCAGTATGGGATGTTCCTCGACTGCTATGAACCCCAGGATCACTGGATTACACCTGTGGTGCCTGATGCTAGTTCTTCAACCTCTCAGGTATTTTTGCCTCATCTCCGTTGCGGTGGTGTCAACCTAGCTAATCTGCATTCGCTGTGTTTAGTATCACAGCCGTCTTATGAACAGGTGTCGGCTAAGATGGCCTTGATTAACCCAAGGTCGGTGGTAAATTAATCTTTCATTTTAAATGACTTTATTACTACACACCGCTTGGATTGTTTATTTATAACGGAGACTTTGCAAAGGGTGAATGATCTCAGCCCATTGACAGAGATTGACTGTAACTTTTTAAGTTTTCCTCGCACCACTGGCCATGGTGGTGGCTTGGCATCTGTTTTTGCAAGGAAATTTGACTGCAAAAATGTGAAATCTTATACACTTACTAGTGTAAGTGTGGTACTGTTGATGTTAATTGAGGTACATACCCTGTGCTGTGTGTTGTGGTGTATAATGGACTAATGCTGAAGTATGATAGACTTTTGATCGTAGGGGATTTTAACATCCATGTCTGCTGTCCAGCTGAGACGAGACTTTGCTAATCTCATTGATTCACATAATCTTGGGCAATATGTGAATGGTCCAACACACATACATGGTCACACTTTGGACCTTGTTCTTTCATATGGTTTGATTGTTTCTGACCTTGAAATTATTGACAATGGGTTTTCCGATCATAAAGCAGTCAAGCAGATCTCCCTCCTTTGCCTTAAAGAAACTTCACATGTGTTACCTTCTAAACATTGAAAGTTGAATTCCAAAACGGTTGATGACTTTTGCACTATATTTAATGACATGGTGGCATTGAATTTAGACAGTGAGGGTTTACATGTGAATGTGGATGGGGATCAATTACTCTCTTCTTTTATGTCGACATGTACTAATATTTTAGATCAGATTGCTCCACCCCAGACCATATGTACCCTGGCTGAAATCTGTACCCTGGCGTAATGAGTCGAAGCGTGCTCTAGTCATACATAAAAAAAATGCAACAGGGACAAATTGCAAATGTCATTTGAATTTTTTAAAGGGCTGTTATTTGATAACCAGAAACTAGTTAAGGCAGAAAGAATTAAATTATTTTCTTATTTTATCCGGAAAAACCCTGGTAATCCAAAAGTTTTATTTAATACATTAAAAACAGCAATAAATCCACCGGCATCATCTGGGTTTGAAGTCCCAAAAGTTTTTTATAGATAAAGTTGATGATATTAGATCTTCCCTTCAGTTGTTAGATTATGGTGATCAAGCTTCTGGGTCTTCATGCTCAACTGTCTTCCATAATTTTGAGCTGGTTTCCATGTCTGATTTGACGGAGATTGTCATGCGTATGAAACCTTCTACTAGCCCCCAATATGCTATCCCGACATGATTCTTGAAACAAGCTTTTTAAGTAGTGGGTCCCTGTATTTAACTTTAATAAATAATTGTTTGAAATTAGGAGTAGTTCCGACCAATTTTAAATTTGCTATAGTGCATCAAAATTAAAGAGAGCTGGTTTAGACCCCACTGACCTAGCCATCTTCAGACCTATTTCAAAATTGCCTTTTCCTTCTAAGGTCTTGGAGAAGGAAGTTTTTATTCCATTACAATCATTTTTAGAAAATAACTCTATAAAAAATAAACTATTAAACTAGAAAATAACTATTAAATGCTGATACTGGAACCCCTTCCATCTTAATGCTGCTCGACCTCAGTGCAGCGTTTGATACGGTCAATCATAATATTATGGTTTCCCGATTCGAAAACCATGTTGGTTTGTGTGGTACAGCTCTTAAATGGTTTAGGTCTTATCTGGTCGACAGAACCTTTGTGCTGAAACTGGGTGAATGCATGTCAATTTCAGCTCCACTAACATGTGGCATTCCACAAGGGTCAATTCTTGTCCCCCTATTGTTTTCTATGTATTTGCTCCCTTTGGGAACAATATTTAGGAAGCATGGTGTGTCTCGTAACTATCTGCCACTTAGAAAAGATACGGGATCAGATATCTCTCCTTTGCTGAACTGCTAAGCTGACATCAGGGACTGGGTGGCATTATATATTTTTTTAATTTAATGAAAGTAAAACCAAGATTATATTTTTTGGCTCAGATGGGAAATTTGGTACCATAAATTCTATTCTTGCCCCTTGGCCTAGTAAACCACTGGTGAAAAATTTAGGAGTACTATTTGACCCAGAATTTAAATTTGATTATTATGTAGTCAAATCTTGTTTTTTTTTTAACCTGAGACTCATTGAGAAGATGAAGCCCTTTTTTTCTATTAGAGACTTAGAAACAGTTGTTCATGCTCTTGTATTTTCACGCTTAGATTACTGTAACTTTCTTTACACATTACTCAGAAAGATCTGTCCCGACTACAATCAGTTCAGAATGCAGCTGCGAGACTGATAACAGGCAACCGTAAGCATGATCACATCACGTTTTTCTATCTTCTCTTAATGGTTGCCGGTCCATCATTGAATTGAATACAAACTTTTACTATTTGTATTTAAGTCTCTGTATGGGTTGGCACCAAAGTATTTGGATTTGGAAATTTTTATATTTTATAAGGCCTTTTTATTAGGAATGTTATGTCTATTTTAATGTACAGCACTTTGGACAACTTAAGTTCTATTGAAATGTGCTTTATAAATAATAAATACAAATACAACTCGTCGGTGGTGGTAAAAGATTTAATGAAGTTAATGTCTACATTTGGTCTCTATTTAATCTTACTGGTGGCTAAGAGAGACAACTGAGAATTGATAAATCAACTAAACTATATAGTAAAAGTCAATACTCACCTGCTACCCATCATATCCATAACCACAAGGATACAGCCAATCAGAAGACCCAGGAAAGCAAATCCAAGCATGGCAAACTTCCATGATGTTGCTGTAAAATATGAGATTTTATATGAGGATGACATTCAACGGTTTGTGTGTGTTAATTTCTACTCACTATGAACAATTTTTATGGAGCAGAGCCCGTTGCTCATATTATTATTATTATATAGTTTAGAATGCTATGTCTCTTTCAGTTTTCAGTGTTGATTCCTACATCAACAGTGCCAAATGTATATTTTATTTACCTTTAAATATCTTTGGTATATCTGTGTAAATACAACTATTCAGTGGTGACTTTTCTTCCGGTGGTTAAAGATACTGCATTTTTTACACACAAAACATTATCGCATAATATTGCGCACTGTTAACACAATCGAGGCTTCGAAAAACAGGGAAAATGGGACCTTTAAGAGTGAATCAATTATTTTTTGGTGATCTGTCCCTTTAAGAGTAAAAGTGTGGTACTCACGGTCCTCTGTGCGGTAATACCACTGTAAAAACTTTATCTGTGCCACTGTCATTCTGGGCTTTTGCATGTCTTCTTCAAAATCACGTTCAAAATCTGTATCACTTTGTCTTCTGGATCCTGTGAGGAAGGGTTTAATGAAGAAAGCTAGATTAAAGTATGTGTAATATTAAATATGTGTTCTGAGTTTGTCACACCATAGAAAAATGTGTTAATAACCACCCAGCCAAATGTGAATGATAAAAAACTGCTAAGTAAATAAAAAAAATGTCTATCTATTTCAT
Source organism: Paramisgurnus dabryanus (assembly GCF_030506205.2). NCBI lineage: Eukaryota > Metazoa > Chordata > Actinopteri > Cypriniformes > Cobitidae > Paramisgurnus > Paramisgurnus dabryanus. Next base: position 5,103,249 of record NC_133338.1, on the reverse strand, counting down.
CATAAAATGCATTTGGATTATTTGGTGACATTTTAGAATCATGATTAAATATGTTTCACCCCCAAATACTTTAATGTCGTGTAATTAAAAGCATAAATAGCATTTATTGAATGCAATGCAACAAATACAATAACTTTATGAATGCACTTTATAATTTATAGAATTTTTTTTATATATTATATTAACGAAAATTTAAAAAAATCTATGTTTTTTGCATAGCTTTTTTAGGCTACGCTTGATCCCATATGAATTATTTTACCACTCACTCAGTTTGTTCTGGCAGATGTCACCTGCATCCAGAGACGTCCACATGTGTTGACCTGCATCCAGACCGAGTTTTCCTCCCTCTGCAGTCAATGACAGTGAATTCTTCACACTGAAAATCTGTTGTGCTTTGCAATGCCATTTGATGTGTTCATCTGAATTACATTCAACGGTTTGGACGGAGTCACTGTGGATTGCGGAGAGACACCTCGTGGTGCCTGTGTTTACCAAAAACCATCTATCTGTCCACATCCACTGCTGGAGATCTAAGTCCAGATTGCATTTCTTTAAATAAACTTCTCCTTCAAATGAGTCCTCGAGACATAAACCCTCCTTAATACTGTGGACCGTAAAGCCCATTGCACCTGGGATAAAAAAGACAGTTAGTGGAACTAATTTGTTAAAAAAAATTTCAAATTAGGTTTTTTTTTTAAATAAACTGATTATAGGATGAAATACTGTATGACAGATTCTCAGGAGGATCTGTGAGAAGTGTGTACCATACCATGCCATGTGAAGCATAATGTTATCCATAACAGGAGCATTGTTCCACTAATACTGCCTCAACAAAGCCTGTTTGGACAGAAATTCAGAAAACACGATTAAACACACTTAAAAATAAAGGCGCTCAAAGGCTTCTTCACAGCAATGCCACAGAAGAACCATTTTTAATTGCCCCAAAGAAAAAGAACCATTTAAAGGACCATTTTTGCCTCTTTTTACAGTTTAAAACCCTATAACTGTCAGAGGCCCACAGGTGGGCCCAAATTGTTTACGTAACTATTAAACCGAAAAATAGCTTATTCTTAAACTAAAATTCAAGCTATATACCATTGGAAATCTCTCATTTCCTATTCTAAACATGAAAAAATCTTGAAATCCGATGCATCATTGGAAAGCTCTAAGAATGTTATTTTCCTATTTCAAAGCCATTTGGTTATGGAAATTATAGTGACAGTTATTTTAAGTGTAAATATCACTGCATAGAAATGCATATTAATTATTATATATTCCCAACACTTATATCCTATTATATATATATTTTTAAATCTTGACAAACTATATAGCCTATCATTGTAAAGCTCCAAGGTATGTAACAAACCAATGACACCTAGTGGCTTTTGTTGGTAAATTTACTAAAAGTGTTTTGTGATTTTAACTTGAAATTTGGATCACAACTAGTTGAAACCTATGGCTTTTCAGCATTTTTTTGCAATTAAACATTTTCATTTGATAGTTTTTTTTATATAAAAGACATACTTTTTGTTTATTAAAGAGCAAGAATTATCTGATTCATGATTTTACATTTCCTTTGGTGTGTAAGTGTGTATTCGCACATGTAAATGATATGCAAAAGGTTCAAATCCCAAAGTAAACAATAACGCGAGTTATAGTTTCCAACGTAAATCTCTTTTCTTGGACTACAACAAACACACTGATTGTAGGCAACAGTTTAGTGATGTAGACAAGACCGACATTATCATAATTCCTCCCGCTTCAGACTCACAGCCGGTAAGTTAACTCCTGTCAGAATTGCATTGTGAGCAAATCTTTCAAACATAGTAAAGAGCGTCACATTTCCGGCTGACATCATTCAGGCCAATCACAACATACAGAATGGCTGGCCAATCAAGGACACAGCGCTTTTTAAGATCGTGAGCTTTGTAAAAAATCAGAGCATTTGAGGAAGGCAGGATAAAATGTACGCATTGTGAAAAATTATGCGTTTTTTTTAAACCATAAACCATGCGAACACATTGTATTATACCACATACACAAAATAACGTTATTTAGCAATGAAATAGGAACACTTTAAAATAAACTTAAACTGCTATAAATATTTATGTCTGTATAATATTAACAGCTCCAGACGCTATAGTGAAAAACTTTAAAGTTTTCTTCTTAAAGGAGACCAAGATTAGGCGTCTAGACCAAAGAATGCCAGAGCTATACTGATTTGAAGGTAAACATCACTGTTTTACCTTCCCCTCACACTTAAAAAAATGGGGTAACAGTTAAGGAATTAAAGAACCTTTTAGGAACCTTAATTTTTAAGTGTCTATTTCCAAATCAAGTTTCATTACACTTGCAATTTAATTTCTGAAATGTCTCCCTGCTTAGATCCAGCACATTGCCATACTCTCCAAATAAACGGTACAAAAGCTGTGACTGGGACGGCACAATTTAAAAAGGTCCTAATATGTAATAATATGTACCATTTAGGTACATATGCCTTCATTAAGTACCAATACCTTTGAGGTACTACTACACATCGTTTATGTACAAAGGAGTACTTTTTATGTACCTGCTTTTGTACCTGTATTTCTTTTAGCGCACTTGCTCAAAATATTCTTTATTATTTGTTTTATTATTGTGAAGACTTAAATTACTTTATGCTTTGCATTTGAAATGTTTTTTGCTGTAAAGCTTAATCAACACGGAGGATTCAGTTTAATTTAGATGAAGTGTCCGTCTTTTGTGGCTATATAAATGACTGAAATACATAATATGTGTGCTATAAAAACAAGCATTATTTGTGTTTAAACAAAGATTTCAAAACACAATATTGTTGTAATTCTTATCAGCTGTTTTAAGACAACAGACCCGAGGATTAAGTTTATCACTGTAGAGAGAGAGATGATTGAAATCGACTCACCTTAAGCGCTTCAGCAGTAGACGTGAGATGAAACAGAAACAGCGATCACACATGTCGTGAATGCTTAACCATAGCAGACAACGTTTCCAAAGTTCACGTGGGAGGAGTTTCAAGTCATTCCTAACATTTTACTGTGGAGTATAAATTTATTTTATATTCCCTTATACTGTATATGAGGATACAGTTTTACAAAAAGAAATGTATTACTTATTCATATTATTTGTCTAATCTTAAAAAGTTTTTGAATTTAAATTCAGTTTCAGGAATGTTTTTTTTTTTAAGTTTAGGCTGTTACAGGAAATTCAAAATCTTGAACAAAAACAAGACTATATTGAAATAAAAACCGCAATTAATTCGAGTAATAGGAAATTTTTGTGATCGGCTCCTTACTTTAAGGTCATTTAGGCCTGCAAGGATTTTTGTAAATGGCAGTGTTTGGACAACCTTGCTTTAATCTGATCATGTTGGTCCAGCAGAAAACAAATAAGAGTTAAAGAGATTTTGACTCATCGGTCAAGTACCTGATTCTTTGTGTAGCTGTTTGCTCATGCAAGCACAAAGATGGGTTTTATTTTTTTATGGCACGAGCTTGAAGCCGCACAGGGTGAATGAACTAGGTGTCAATGTAATTATTACACAGGTGAAATAGCTTTCTGTTTTTTAATGAGTATATTTATCTTCTTTCAGTTAAAAAGGAAGGAGATTTCTAATAGAATTTCTGAAGATAGTCCAAAATATGTTTTTCAACAGGTATTCAAAAAATAAAATGATCAGTGACACACTGTAGTAGCCTGCCAGTTCAGAACAGTGTGGGCAAGTGTCTGACTTTGATCAGGTAAAAAAAAACATATATTTACAAATGTATTTCTTTTTATAAGTTTGGCAGACTCTATTATGCTTTACAGTGCATTTCGAACTTAGGGATGGACACTAATTCAATATCAATAGGCCTATTTTTCGCGGTATATATATATAATTTTTTTTTCAATAATATGGTTTCTAAACACATTCCCGATATTTCGATCTAGGTACATTACAGCGTCAGTGGCCGTTCACATGTCACGTCGCGTGTTAAACGCGGGTCAAGGCGCTTCTTGCACGCCCCCGTGGCGTCTTTCGTAGCTAAGCAACCAGAGCTGTCACTTAGAAATACGGGAAGGAGGTGCGGGGTTTAGTTTGCATCAAGTCACAGCTTCCAATGTTGACACCATATGGAAAACGGGAGATGTAATGCAACACAAACAGAACTACGGATGAGAAAAATAGTCTTAAGCTATCAGGTGCCTAGAAAATATGATAAATATGCAAAATATAAAAGTATGCAGGTATGACATTTGTCTCGTTATTGGTATAATATGTATGTATATAATGTATATGTATCTAATATATCATTATTTACCTTGCTATGCAATTACAAATAAAGCTTTAATATTAATTGTTCTGTCCAACTATCTGATTTAACTTTAAATAGCGTACTACCATTCAAAAGTTTTAGGGCAACTTTCACTTAGGCTATTTATTAATATTTTTCCCTGCATTACAGCATTTATCACTGACTGACTTTCAGGTGCACCTTAATAATATTAAAGGTGAGCCTTAAAGTTTTATTTTTATTTGACAGTTTACATTTAATTTGAAAGGCTAAATACAAATTAAATTAAATGACATTAAATGATATAGCATTAAATGATATAGCTATATTATAAATGTCTTTATTTATGAAAACAGGTCCTAAGAAAAAGCCCTATAGGCACTTTAGCAGTTTACCCAATTAGAAATTAATTTCTACGTAGTTATGTCTGTAAGAAACCAGTAAAATGTCTAAAAACACAAGAGCTACTAATATACAAAGACCTGTGAATGTATATCTGGTATTGATAAAATAAAACTAATTGTAATGTTTACTATATGTAATATAATTATCTAGGCGAAGTATACTGCATGTATATTCTATCACCTGTTCTTTCACATACATTATTAAAAAAATTTCTAAGTAATGCAATGATCGTAATGTACTTCAAAAATAGTTTATGCAGTTCCACAAGGTGGAGCTAGCCTGCAACCTGAAGCATTAAAAGACCAAACTAGGGGCCTTGGCCCCTGGGGGCCCTGAGATAGTGCCAGGGGGGACCGTTTTAATGTAATTAAAATAAATTAATTTATCATAAATTCTGAATCTCAGAAAAATAAGGCTATCCAGCAGCACTACATTGAATAATTGAATATGTTTTGTTTAATTTAAATTTTAAGTTTTGGAATGTTTTATGTCATTCATTTTCTTTTGGGGGGGGGGGGGGGTGGCACGAAGGATGCACCGTATAGGGGGGGTCACACGATAAAAAGGTTTAAGAACCACTGACTCTTGTTTAATATAAACAAGATTAATATAAACATGCACAATAGCGAAGCAAAACACAAATCTTGAAAAAAAACTAAAACAAAAAAAATTGCAATATGCAGTCAAACATACGAAAACAGGTGATATTTATAAACATCTTTAATGTAGACAGGCTGTCAAATGTGTCTGTTGTCAGACTAATAATGTCATGTATAAAAAAATAATAAAAGTGTAGATAAATTTATTCAAATATAATTTTTATTGTAGCACTATCCTTATATTAGTAGTGTCAGCTATATTTGATCACATTTTTTTTTTGCTAAATATGTTTTATTTTATGCCTAAAAATCCGGCATTAGTCAAATGCTAGATACTATTTGTTTTCTTATGCAACATTTCCTGTAGATAGTTTTTTAATGGTTAACTTGTGTGTGGGTCTTTAATAAGAGAAATGTCACACAACACAACCTTTCATATCTATTATCTCACTCAGTGCTTGGTATAATCAGAGGAAGATGGCTTGTTGTTGACGTAATAAATATTTAAAATGACAGTAAACAAATATATTTATGCACAGTTAATATGACTGAATCTATTAAAGGCCTTTACATGTATAATGTATTATTATTTAGAACCCAAAAATAATACAGTTCTAGTATTTTCTTTCACGTCAATTAAACACAGCCCAGAAGCATCTAATCCACTTACATGACAGAAGCAACATGCATGCTTTTACACGTGACCTTCCCCACTGCAGTCTCGTAACGCGCTGACCTTTTTTGGAAACAAAGGCGGTGCCTGATGACGCCGTTGTTCTTTTACCCAATAGCCAGCGATATATGCAAATGAGCGCGTCAAAATCAGGAAGTACTGCGACTGATGTCCGTCTGCGAGCGAGAGACACGAAGAGGGAGGAAAATGCTAGAAATGGACGCCGGAAAATAAATGAACTGCGTATGAACGACAACGAAAACGTTTGATTTAAACCACTACGGGAAACGGGAGCTTTTTTGTGGGAAAGAGGTATGATGCGTTTTTATGCACGGAAATTGATGCGTGTTTTGCTGTTCTCTTGTTATTGGGGTGTCGCCGCCTCCTGTGCTTTACCTCATCTATACAAATCCACCAAAATGAAGTTTCTTTAGTTCAACATTACACCGAAAAGCTATTTTCAGTTGATATGTTTCGAGTTGATGCTCATATATCTATTTATAATCATATGTCGTGTTGTCTATCATATTATCATCAGTGTAAATGAACTAACGTTACGTTATCTCTGATATCCGTTGTTTTGTATGGGAAGAATGACCTACAGTACGATCTACAGTATATAACTACAGTAAAATAACCACTGGATATGTGAATATTTGCGAAGGAAAGGCCTTGTTTTGCAATATTTACATCAGCACACACTTTCACACGACTATGTGTTTATGCTAAAGTCTTTTTATACAACTTTATAATAACTCAAACCAGTTATATTGCCACTGGCCTATAGCTAAGTATATCACATATATGTTTAAACAGATGAATAATCGATAAATAAATAAACAATAAATAAATAAATATTTGAAATAAATAAATATTAATAACTTAATATATATATGAAAATATGTGACTTAACATTTCTTAATAACTTCTGAAGTATTATGTCATGCAAAATTTTAATTTAAACATTAGATTTACCAAGTTATTATTATTAACTTTTCTAAATGACACATAAATAAATGTAGTGTTATTAATTAATAATTGTTTATTAATAATGTTTCAAAATATATAACATATGTAATATGTTAACAATATAATATAAGAGTGATATTGTTAATGATTAATAGTGTTATTAATAACTATTTAATGATTTACAGATATAAATGTTACTAATCATTAACTAACAAAGGTATTTTGTTATGTAACAATATGACTTTATATTACTTTTCATGTTTATTCTTGCATCAGCGAGTAGTTGCTGAGAAGTTGATACAAAAGATTTGCCTTTCTTTAATTAGCTATAATTATCATTTATTTTGATTATGTCATTCGCTAAAAGATGTATACAAAACAAACCATTTCCTGAGTTTGTTGAATAAACATTGTATCAGGAAATCATGTTGTGCATCTGCGGAAAATCATCAGCACTACTACATTTTAACTCATTAACATGTCTAAATGGTTTGGCTAATCCTTTTCTAACATTTTGGTATTGTGCTCTGAATGGGAACGTTTATGGAGTCCATTTAAGGTTAATGTTCAGTGAAAGAGCCTCTGTGAGTAATGCAGATGGTTATGGAGGTATAAATGTGGACTCGGCTCCAGTCGCTGTTAATATTCAAAGCACGTCATCTATCTTATCTTTACTAATATGAATCTTTATTCTTCCTCTTTCAGAGAATCGATCAGGTCACTGTGACCTAAAATCCACGAACAGTAATATCCTCAAATTCATCAGAGAAAAAGAGATCAAGTAAGTCAGTCAGTTTTTATTATTAGCTAGATGTTGTTTAGTATTGAACAATCGAGACATCTTTAAATCTATAGGGGTCTTCGGTTTTGATATGCATTAATAAAATATTTAATTTTGGGATTTTTTTCAGAGCAAAAATGAGCTCTCACGATTCGGAGGTGTACACGCTCGCGCCGGAGATGCCGGCGATGTTTGACGGCATGAAGCTGGCGGCAGTCGCCACGGTGCTCTATGTCATCGTCCGGTGCCTAAACTTAAAAAGTCCCACAGCTGCTCCAGATCTGATCTATCAGGATACAGCGCTAAACCACTTCTTACTCAAATCCTGTCCTATCCTGACCAAAGAGTGAGTAATTATTATCACAAAGTGACCTGAAATCAGCTTAGAGACTCCAGAAACGCTTTCAGATGTGTTTTGCGAGACTTCTGTAATGCATTTTGGTACAAACCTGTCATATGGAGGATTTTCTTGCTATTTTAAAAATGCAGTCATAGTCTGCATTCATAGTTTATGATAAGGTGAGATGTTTTTGAGAAGTCTTTGTTAGCTGGAACTACTGTTTATTTTTGTGTCCTAAGCGTGAAATCCCAAAACCAGCGACATTTAATGTATACAATTAAATATAATTGTATAAAGTGTAATAAAAAAAATGCAAAAAGCATGCAAGAATAGTTTACCGAAAAATGCAAATTCTGTCATCATGTTTTCACCCTCAAGTTGTGCCAAACTTGTGTTCATTTCTTTGTTCTGCTGTATATAAAGGAAGATATAAAAAAATTCAGATCTGGGGCACCATTGACTTTTATAGTGGGAAAAATAATACTATGGACGTGAATGGTGCTCCAGATCTGATTGGTTAACATTTTTCTAAATATCTTCATCTTCAAAGAAATGTATACAGGTTTGGCACAACGTGAGGGTAAATAATTTTTCACAGAATTTTTATTTTTTTGGTCAAATATCTCTTTAAACCACTTTTAGTTTTAGCTATTAATCTTTGTTACAGAAAGATTAATGTTTTATCATACACTTTAATCGTAGAATTAAACCGAGAAAAACATCTTTTAGAAGTTGTGCCACACAATGACATCAGAAGTCGCAATATTCGTTGCGTAAATGTGTTGCATATACATGCCCAGCTCGAGTGGGTGTATCTTTTGTAATCCAAAGACAGTGCCGGCTGGTTATGTAATCATTATTTTCCAGTATGGCATCTATACCAGAAATCAATTGACAATTGCAACACATATTAGCACGATTAGCTCGTTTCTCCTGGTAAAGTCGTCCAGCAAACACCTTTAAGAGCGCTAATAATGGGCATGAATGCCTGAGATATTGCGTCTCTGGACTTTGAAACATTTTTAGGCGTGTCCTCCAGCTCAGCCCTGCCGACGCATGTTTCTTGTTTTTAACTTGTATGGTTGGACCACAGTCAACCAGCTGAGAAACACACTAGTTAACTTACAGGAAACCAAAATAGTCAACGTTTCCAGTCAGTACTTTTATAAGTTACGTGCGAACCACGTTTGATAACATTGCTAAGAAGTGCTGGTTATTTAAGGGAGCTTTCGTTGTGTTTACATTTGGGTTGCTAAATATAGCTGTTCTTCGGTTATACTGGACACTCCCAAATCTCCCTACTGATCCTCTTGTCCCCTTAATATCATGGTGACCAGATTAGACCTCCTTATCATTGGTATTTTAAGGTTAACCGTATATAAATATATGTCACTGGTTATGTAGGTGTGTCTTTATAAGCTTGAGTGATAGATCACTGTGACAGGGAAGAAGATTGGGTGGATTTCCTCTGTGGACCTCATCATAGAAATTATTACTATTTTGGGAAATTTAAAAATGTATTTTAATATGGAAATCTTTTAATTAGTTGTATTATAGGAGATGGATTGGGCAGACCTAGCAACCTATAAGCTTAACAAAGGGTCAATTGGTTACTGGGTAAATCCTAACTGGTGGGTGGGGCTTTCTGTGATGTCACATGATGTCTGCTTGGCCTGTCACATGCCAACTGTTAGTATACAGACCTAAAAAGAGGCCCAGTTCATGTTTTGCATAATCCTCAAAATATCTACACACATACACAGTCCATAGCAAATTTCCTTTTTATACCTATTGCATCTTTTATATTTTATGCCGAATTTCATATTTTGTGTCATTTTTTTTAGGTACATTCCTCCTCTACTGTGGGGTAAAAGCGGTCATCTACAGACAGCCCTCTATGGAAAGTTGGGTCGGGTTAGTTCTCCGCACCCGTTCGGCCTGCGCAAATATCTGCCCATGCAGGACGGGGCAACGGCGACGTTCGACCTCTTTGAACCGCTGGCGGATCATCAGACCGGAGGTCAGTGCCATGTAGTCGGGTTTATTTGGTCTGGGCTGGAGTAACACAACGCTCCGTGTGAAACCTGATAAATTACAGTCGGTTTTAGCACAGAGAGGAAGTGTCATGTAAATGATATTTAAATAAATGCTAACTCACGCTGGTAAAGAAGAGATATTAGTGAAAGCAGCACTCCTGAAAAACTTTAAAAGTCAAAGTGGAATGCTGTTTTACTCATTACTCATTTGGTGATAACTTTTAGGATTCTGAAACATTAAAACAAGTTGTAAAATTTTAAATAGATGCATGAACTTTCTTTCATAATTTACTCATCTTCATGTCTTCACTTTCTTTAGTTTAACACAAATAATTGTATATGTTAATTTTATGTAAATATATGGTATTATCTTCTTATACTTTATGTGTGTCAACATAGCAAAGCTCTAAAAACACATAAATCCATCATTTAAAATAATCAAGCCCAAATTTTGGGAATTTAGTTTATTCACCATTTCCCCCAGAGATAGATAAGTCCATACATACATACCTTTCTCATCTACGTGCGTGCTGTAACTCTGTCTGATGCAGCCCCGCTAGCTTAGCTTAGCTTAGCACAAAGACTGGAAGTGAATGGCTCCAGCTAGCATACTGCTCCCACTAAATGACAAAATAACACAAACATTTTCCTATTTATGTGTTGTGGTTTGTATAGTCACAGGGTGTACAAATAACAAGGTCATATGAGACACAGCCATCGTTTAACCGTATACCTGCGAGCAAATCACTCCGCCCAAATAGCAGTGCTTCACCTTCTGAGAATATAGTTCCCAGTATGTATACTGTAAAAAGATGGTGGTGTCTCATATCACCTTGTTATTTGTACACGGTGTGACTATACAAATCACAACACATAAATAGGAAAATGTTGGCATTATTTTGTCACTTATTGGGAGCAGTATGCTAGCTGGAGCCATTCACTTTCAGTCTTTGTGCTAAGCTAAGCTAGCGGGGGCTGCGTCAGACAGAGTTACAGCATGCACGGAGATGAGAAAGGTATGTATGGACTTATCTAACTCTGGGGGTTACGGTGAATAAGCTAAATTCCCAAAATGTGGGCGTGTTCCTTTAACACAACACAATTTTATCATGTTCAATCCACTTAAATTTTAAAAAATTACATTAACTTAATAATTTTATCCTGGGAACACATGAATGATTTTTGTTGCTATTCCTAACTGGGTCGTGGATCTGTATTTCCCAGCATGCTTTGCCAGCAACTGCATTTGGAGAGTCATTTTTAAAATTAAGTATTATTAAAGTATTAAATAATAATTAAATAATAAATGTAAGTATTATTAAGTACTTTATTTTTAGGTAAAGAGAAAGACTTTATAGTGTTTAATGTTCGTTTATCTTATTGATTTAAGAGTTTGTGTTATCTATTTTGATTTATTGTTTGGTTACCATGGTGCAGAAGTGTGGTGCTTGTGGTAAAGTTGTGGATGTGACGTACTTCCTCGCATGAGCACTAACTGTGTTAATGCCTGTCTGGAGATCAGTCTCTTCTCACATGCTCATCCAGTGTATCATATCATGTTATTATTATTATTATTAGCATGCATGTGATTATGCAAATTAGTATGATATAGAAACTGACCGTTGGTTTAACAATACATTTTTTGTTTGAATGAATTTGTTTAGTCCTTGTTGAACAGACCAGAACTAATTGCATGGAGAAGTTTATTGAACAAAATGTTTTGATGACCAAAAAGGTTTAAATTATTAAGTTGGTGCAACAAAAGATTATTTGTTTAAATGAACTTATTCTAGTTGTACACCCCTAACCAATTTCTTGGTTAAGTTGAATGAACAACAATTTTTTTGTGTGTTTTTGAAAGGGTGGGGAACTATTAATCATTTAAGTTTATTTAGCAAAATTGAAATGTAAACAAGCAGAACCTAGCAAAACATTCAAACATGACTTCACATTAATAACTTGAAATCTTATTGGTTCTCGCTTTTCCCATAAGCTACTTAGTAATAAGATGCGCAAGAACACATTTTAAAATACAATTATGATTAGCTGATGACATCTGGGATTATGTGAGATGAATAAATTATGAGAGAATTATAATTTTGGTTTGAACTTTGCCTTTAAGATCGTGCACTATTTATATTTTTATCAACAAATGTCGAAAATGCAATCTGTAATGAAAAAACTTGTGCGAATTGTTTGCCCCAACTTAAACCAAGTAAATTTTGACCTATAGCAAACAATATAATTTCACATTTGTGAAATTATAATATATCGTTGTCAATGCAGTGGAAAGTTTATGAAACTGCGTTATGCAAATTCTGTATTTTGAATTTGTTTGCTTTGAATGTTTCAACACGCTTTATTAACGCCTCAAACATTTGTCTTTTGCACCTGTTTGTTTGCATGTACAACAGTTGTCCTCAATGTCTCTGTGTTTGTTTCCAGAGGACGTCACTATGGTTATTTGTCCTGGTATCGGGAATCACAGTGAGAAGCACTACATCCGCACGTTCGTGGATTATTCACAGAAACAGGGTTACCGATGCGCTGTGCTCAATCACCTCGGGGCCTTGCCAAACATTGAGCTCACCTCTCCTCGCATGTTCACCTATGGTAAGACACCTGTGTGGGACATCTGAAGATATAAGAAATACCTTTAGACCATAAGGAGCACATGTGTCTAATTGTTTTACCGCATAATTCCTCAAATAAACACATTTCATGTTATTAAACAAGCACATGCTTCCAGTTAGTAGTTGTATATAATATGAATCTATTGTTTTTTTATAGGCTGTACATGGGAGTTTGCAGCTATGGTGGGCTTCATAAAAAAGACACACCCCCAAACCAAACTTATCGTCGTGGGCTTCAGTCTGGGTGGAAACATCGTGTGCAAGTTTTTGGGAGAGAACAGCACCAATCAGGAGCGAGTCCTGTGCTGTGTCAGTGTATGTCAGGGATACAGTGCATTGAGGTAAGACGCTATAACCAGACAATTACTTTGTTACAAAATCTGGAGATGGGATCTTTCAAATGTACATTTCGTTTTTTAGACCTTTTCACAACTTTGCATTGTTGCGAAGCCGCTTTATAGACAACGTAATGACAGCTGTAAAGATTAAAATGATGACATGACAATCATAGCGACACCCTTAACAAACACACATGACACACATCATGATAATAATCACCTGATAGTCGTGTCACAGCTTGGGAATGTTTGGACTTCATAAATACTTAAAGCCACACCTCAGCTGTGAGCCCGGCTGTCTGCGCTCAATGTTTTATTATGTGTCAGCAGATTTGGCAATGGTCCGAGTGTGTTGCCAAACAATATCTCTCAGGATTACTGACTCTGTAAAGCCTTTGTTAATCTGCTTCAGCTCCGATTATCTGGCAGATTATTATTTTTAAGATCCCTTTAATGGATCTTTTGCATTTAGTTGGAATTGATAGGTAAAGGGCATTTCCTACATTTTCGTAATCACATCGCAGTTACAATCTGATCTCTCACGCAAATAACAGCACAAGCTTTGACAGACTTTCCCACAGTTTAGTTCAGGAATAATCATCACCATCCATCAGGTCAAGAAAAATATTTATGACACTATTATTAGTATTAACAATTAATGACATTTTAATTTCAAATTTAATTTGTATCAGTGGTAAAAAGTGGTCAGACACAATTATAATGGCCACATGACAGCCAATGTCAAAACCAACCACATGACCCATAAAGCTAGTTAGTTTCTTAATTTTGAAAATGTATCTGCTGTGTCATGTTTATGACAGATTTATGAAGTTATGTTGTCTTTGTTATGACAACTTGACATTACCAAGACATCTCAAACAATGTAAATGACATTGAGCGAATGACTTAATGACTTGTCATAAACGTGCATAAAATCTCCGTCATATTCATGACACGTGTCATGTCATGATTATAAAGATGTCATGTCAGTCTTATATACACCCCTTTGTGTAAAGTGTTACTGCATTTGTTTATTATTTGTGACCCAGCCTGTGAAAACTCGCCTAAAGGCATTTTTCAGTCATTTACATTACAATGTATTTAAAAACACTGTTAATTTCATAATTAATATAATTAATAACGCTAATAATCACAATAATAAAAGATGAATAAAATAATAGTAATTGTGCGGTTAAAAACAATGCAGCACAATTAAACCATAAATTGACCGTCTATGCATCGCATACTTGTGATGCGCAGGTCGTCGCGTTGGTGCGGTAAAAAAGTGTTGCTTTATTTGTGGGGCGGATCATTAAAAACAAATAAAACAACATGTTTGTTGCATGCAGTTCCCTACACTGCAAAAAATGATTTTCAAGAAAAACATTCTTAGTATTTTTGTCTTGTTTTCAGTAAAAATATCTAAACATTCTTAAATTAAGATGCTTTTTCTTGATGAGCAAAACAACCCAAGAAAATAAGTGTAGTTTTTAGACCAAAAATATAAAATGTAATTGATTTTGTGCATAAAACAAGCAAAAAAAAATTTTATGCACAAAATCATTTAAATGTGATATTTTTGGTTTAAAAACTAGACTTATTTTCTTGAGTCGTTTTGCTCATCAGGAAAAAGCATCTTAATTTAAGAATATTTAGATATTTTTACTGAAAACAAGACAGAAATACTAAGAATTTTTTTCTTGTAAATAATTTTTTGCAGTGTATAACCTATATGAAATATTCGGGAATATATATTTTTATATTTTATTAGGTTCTTTGATAAGGTTAAAATAAGTAGGTCTACGTTGCAACGTAACTTGCGTAATGTTTCCAAACCTTTGGCCTCACATCACAAAAACGCCAAGCCACAACAACAACAAAAAACGGAGAAATAAAAGTGAAGATGAAAGATGAGGTGTGAGAGAAAAAAATTATGAATAGATAATGTTGAAAATGTGTATCATTATCCTATTTTGTTAATAATAAGACTATGGTGGTTTCTATGGTTTTTTATTTACATTACAGGGATAGTTCACCCAAAAATAAAAATTCAGTCATAATTTTCTCACTTTCATGTTGTTACAAACCTGTATACATTTCTTTGTTCTGATGAACACAAAGGAAGATATTTCAAGAAATGTTTGTAACCAAAGCATTCGTGGGCCCCATTCGCTTCCATAGTATTAATTTTTCCTACTATGGAAGTGAATGGGGTCCATGAACGGTTTGATTACAAACATTTTTTTAAATATCTTTCTTCGTGTTCATTAGAACAAATACATTTATGCGGGTTTGTAACAACATGAGAGTGAGTAAATGATGACAGCATTTTCATTTTTGGGTGAACTATCCCTTTACAATGCCTAGTATGTCTATTTAATGGACGCGGGGCGGGTTGTAAAAAAAAAATAGAAACAGAGGTGCGGGGCGGTCTGGGGTGGGCTAAATAATTTAATAAAAGCGGGACCCTCAGGTTGGAAAAAACACAACCTGAGCGTCACTATCGTATATCATGTGAACGTTGATACCGTTTTTGGTAATATATGACACAGTTTTAGGTAATTTCTTAGTCTTTATATATTTATATGATGTGCGTGTCCAAAAATCTGAAAACCATTGAAATCGTTGTTCTGGGTTGCACGCTGAATATGAGCTTCAGGTTTTGCGTTTCACATTGAGACTTTATCACGCACCAGCAAGTCTCAAGTATACAATGTCTGGTGCTGTTTGTGATCTTTTATCCTCCTGTATTCGTCTTAGTGTTGTTGCTTGTAAGTAAAACTGATCGTTCGTCGTGTCTCATGTGTTGACGTTTTAGGGCTCAGGAGACGTTTCTGCAGTGGGACCAGTGTCGGCGTTTCTATAACTTCCTGATGGCAGACAACATGAAGAAGATCATTCTGACCCACAGGTAATGTTGACCACATCAAGCATCTCAAACCTTACAGGCATTGTGAGCTCTGTCGAGCGGTCCGATGTGATACGATCCCATGGGTAGAGATGTTATGAGAACTGTTCTGAGCTCACATTTTCTTTTGCAATCGACTCATTAGGAGACATCAGAATAACTTAACTTGATGACACAAACAAGATTAATTAACCTCCTTCCGAGTGGTAAGAGAACACAAATCTAGTCCTCCAGGATGTTGTACGACCAGAGTCAAAAAGGTTTCGTTTTGTTTCCACTTTAACAGGGGCGAATTGTTCGGGGTCGGCTCCAATAAAATGGTTGATGCAGATCTGAGTCGACTCTACACCGCCACATCCCTCATGCAGATCGACGACAACATCATGAGGTGAGAGGAGGAAAATTGCTGCCACATGTCTTTACTTGTCTACTCGTAATTATTTTGGTGTGTTGTGAAAGAGACGCATAAACACATTTTTATGTTTAACTCTTTCCCCGCCAGCTTTAGTTTTTTTAAGTTGCCAGCACGCGGCAGCATTTTTTATGATTTTCACAAAAGTTTAATACCTATCTTCTTTAAATATTTTAACATAAAATATCAAATGACAGCACAAACATTTCATCCTATCTTCATTTGTTCTCTTTTATCACCTCTCAAATAATTGCGTTTTTGTAAAGGACTTTTGTTAGAGATCAGAATTAGAATGAGTTTTTACTGTTTTCTGATCAGTGGAAGCTTCCGCGCCACCTACTGGATAATAGCGGAAATATGGATAGCCGTAAAACCTCGTCATTGGCAGGAAAGTGTTTTCTCTTGCCGTTTTCTCTTCTCTTGTCAATGGCGGGGAAAGAGTTAAAGGTTGACGGTTGAATAAATGTAAAAGAAAGGCGCCAAGTAATTTCAGGCACCTAGATTTAAGCATCATTTTAGTAAAGTTTTTAGATTTTTTTATGTATTGCTGTAGTCGTGCCTCATCATACATATACATTTTTGAGAACTCCCTTGTTGTAAATTGATCAATTCAAGCAAACCCTTTTAAAGGGGGCATTTTTAATATGTCAAATAAATTGGTGTCCCCAGAGTACGTTTATAAACCATATAGATAATTTATTAAAGCATGTTAAAATTGCCACTTTGTAGGTGTGAGCAAAAATGTGCCGTTTTGGGGTGTGTCCTTTAAAATGCAAATGAGCTGATCTTTGCACTAAATGGCAGTGCCGTGGTTGGATAGTACAGATTAAGGGGCGGTATTATCCATTTCTGACATCAAAATTCTGAGCCTAATTTCACAATTTTTCACATTTTCTAGTTTAAAAGAAGCACTGGGGACCCAATTTACGAACCACTTAAAGTTGCAATCCGTAACTTTTGCCTCTATATCGCCATCTCTGTCAGAAACATAAAATTGCAGTTATTTGTGGAGTAGTTTCCTTCGCCCCGCTACTCTGCTCAGATAAATCTGATGTCTGTGATCGCCACATCCACATGACAGAAGTACCTCCTAAAGGTCATATATCTAAAAAACATGTAATCTGAAGAAGTAAAATAGAAGAAAATGCACGATCATTTGCATGTGACTGTCATTGCGCACATTACTACACAAAGTCGTAGTTCACTGACAATCGGGCCAATTTCGCATTAATTATTGCGGATGTACGGCCTGCGATATGTATGCGATACGGCCCAGCTTGTAAGCGAAATACGGCTTTGTGTAGTAAATGGCGATCTGAACCGGCTTCACTGACAAGATGCGCATGATATGGCATGCGAATTACCGCGTATCCCTATAATATAGACAATTTTATCGGTACAAATACCTCATCGGTACGTAGATGATTTGTAGTTAAGATTGCATACATTATTTAGTACACATTTTACACAGTAATGTTAGCTCAGTGTCGTTTTTGATACCGCAGTTTGAGCTTTAAAGTTTTAGCAATAAATGATTCCCCAGATTTAAAGATGAAAATAAATTAACATGTTTTAATGAAGCTGCTCTGACGTCTAGATGATAAGTTTAAATTCTAAGTAACTGTTGAACAAACTACAATCTCTTCACCATCTGCAGCAGCACACACGTGATATAGTAGCTGGGTCCTCTGTTTATGGATGTGGCTGAAAGACACAAAGACCTAAAGTAGAACGCTCGTTATTCCCACAAAAACAGACACGGTTGATCAAATTGCAAAGCATTATTATTAGACTTCTGTTGTAAATCGGGCACAGGTAAGGAGGATCATTTTACCCCAAAGGTTAAGGATTGCAGCTTTAAGTTAGATTTTGTCACATGATTTCTTTTAAAGGAACAGTATCTACACTGTATAATTGCACATATTCATTTTTATAATAATAATAAGTTGATTAAGACCTATGATAGACAGTGCCTTTTTTTCACTAGCTCATAAACTATGGAATTCTATGGAGTTTCGGCAAGTGCAGTCATTTGCCATTTTTAAATCTCACCTTAAAAAAATTTTTTGGACAGCTTTTGGCAGGGTACTTCTTAGGTTAGATTTATACTGCAAATCTTGATGCCCAATTCCGATTTGTTGTCTGTATCTAATTTTTTTGACGACCCGCTTACATCATCTGTTATTGGGGCGTACACACCAAACACAAATTCAACGATTTGCGAAGTAGATTACATTCAAAGTCAATGCAAAGACGGGAATAGACGCAAACTTGCGTGGGGCAACGCGAATGATGTGAATTGGCAGCGCAATTGCCGTAAAAACACGCTATTTGCCTCAAACTTAAATTTACTATATTTAACTTAAGAGAAAAATGAGCATGACAAAAAGTTAAAGATCCCATTTTTCTTGCGTTTTTTTAAGCTTTAATTGTGTTTACGCTGCGCAATATAACATGTTTAGTGTGTAAATTCAGATCAGTAAATTCAAACATGCAGTGTAAACGCGACCTTATTTAAAGTTTTATTATCTTTTATTTCTTCTTAATGTATCTTTTTTATGTATAACCTTACATTGTTGTATTTTGCTGCTGTATTCTGCTCTTGTTAAGCACTTTGGTATTCAATTTATAGGCGCTATAGAAAATAACGTTTAACATTATTTCAATTAATTACATTCATTAAATTGTATTGATAGCCATTGTCCAAAAATAGGCCAAATTTTTATTTGTTATTTAACGGAATAGTTTTATTATAATAATTTTAAATTATTGCGTGTTAGTAGCTAGCATATTGCATGCGTAGCAAAATGTCAGTTTGTGTTTTCTAGAAAATTCCATGGACACAACACTCTGAAGGAATACTATGAGAAGGAAAGCTGTGTCCATTACATTCATAATGTGAGTAAAGTAGTAAGCGTCTCCTGTATTTAGTTCTGAAGGACGTATTAAGTGTTATGACGGAGGTTTGACCGGTTGTTTTTTGTGTTTTGTACAGATAAATGTGCCTCTGTTGCTGGTGAACTCTGCTGATGATCCTCTCGTTCATGATTCTTTGCTCACCATTCCTCGCACACTTGCAGGTGATTTCTGAAATATAATTTTATACATTTTAAAGAAGATATACAAAAAACTTAAGATACAGTCTTGTTCAAAATAATAGCAGTACAATGTGACTAACCAGAATAATCAAGGTTTTTAGTATATTTTTTTATTGCTACGTGGCAAACAAGTTACCAGTAGGTTCAGTAGATTCTCAGAAAACAAATGAGGCGCAGCATTCATGATATGCACGCTCTTAAGGCTGTGCAATTGGGCAATTAGTTGAATTAGTTGAAAGGGGTGTGTTCAAAAAAATAGCAGTGTGGCATTCAATCACTGAGGTCATCAATTTTGTGAAGAAACAGGTGTGAATCAGGTGGCCCCTATGTAAGGATGAAGCCAACACTTGTTGAACATGCATTTGAAAGCTGAGGAAAATGGGTCGTTCAAGACATTGTTCAGAAGAACAGCGTACTTTGATTAAAAAGTTGATTGGAGAGGGGAAAACCTATAAAGAGGTGCAAAAAATGATAGGCTGTTCAGCTAAAATGATGTCCAATGCCTTAAAATGGAGAGCAAAACCAGAGAGACGTGGAAGAAAACGGAAGACAACCATCAAAATGGATAGAAGAATAACCAGAATGGCAAAGGCTCAGCCAATGATCACCTCCAGGATGATCAAAGACAGTCTGGAGTTACCTGTAAGTACTGTGACAGTTAGAAGACGTCTGTGTGAAGCTAATCTATTTTCAAGAATCCCCCGCAAAGTCCCTCTGTTAAAAAAAGCCATGTGCAGAAGAGGTTACAATTTGCCAAAGAACACATCAACTGGCCTAAAGAGAAATGGAGGAACATTTTGTGGACTGATGAGAGTAAAATTGTTCTTTTTGGGTCCAAGGGCCACAGGCAGTTTGTGAGACGACCCCCAAACTCTGAATTCAAGCCACAGTACACAGTGAAGACAGTGAAGCATGGAGCATGATATGGGCATGTTTCTCCTACTATGGTGTTGGGCCTATTTATCGCATACCAGGGATCATGGATCAGTTTGCATATGTTAAAATACTTGAAGAGGTCATGTTGTTTTGAGTTTGTACAGTCAAAGGTAGACACTGCTATTTTTTTGAACACACCCTTTTCAACTAATTGCCCAATTGCACAGCCTTAAGAGCGTGCATATCATGAATGCTGGGTCTTGTTTGTTTTCTGAGAATCTACTGAACCTACTGGTAACTTGTTTGCCACGTAGCAATAAAAAATATACTAAAAACCTTGATTATTCTGGTTAGTCACATTGTACTGCTATTATTTTGAACAAGACTGTATATCTTCATGTGTTATATCCACCCAGCCATCTAGTGCAGTGGTTTTTAAACTTCAGACTTGGTCCCCAGAACATTTCAAGAAAGAAAGACAAAAGTAAAACCATCCTGATCTCACAGGAATTTGTACGAGTTGGCTTATTTGATATGAAGCGAATCATGCTAAAACGTATGATTGTTATAAAAACAAATGAAACCCTGCCTCTAACCCGAAGTTACAGGGGCGAAAAAAAAAGTACAAATGTGGTCGTACGAATTGACCACCTCATAAAATACGTAACTTACGCATTGGCCACCTCGTAAAATACGTAACTTACAAAATTGGCCACCTCGTAAAATATGCAGCTTACGAATTCCCCACCTTGTAAAATGCGGAAATTATGGAATTGTAAAATGGGGGAATTGTCCACCTTGTAAAATACGTAAATTAAGAATTAGCCACCTCGTAAAATATGTAACTCACGAATTGGCCACCTCGTAAAATACATAACTTACGAATTGGCCACCTCGTAAAATACATAACTTATGAATTAGCCACCTCATAAAATAAGTAACTTAAGAATTGGCCACCTCGTAAAATACGTAACTTAAGAATTGGCCACCTCGTAAAATACTTAACTTAAGAATTGGCCACCTCGTAAAATACGTAACTTAAGAATTCCCCACCTTGTAAAATACGTAAATTAAGAATTAGCCACCTCGTAAAATATGTAACTCACGAATTGGCCACCTCGTAAAATACATAAATTACGAATTGGCCACCTCGTAAAATACGTAACTTAAGAATTGGCCACCTCGTAAAATACGTAACTTGCGCATTGACCACTTCATAAAATACGTAACTTACGAATTGACCACCTCATAAAATACGTAACTTACGCATTGGCCACCTCGTAAAATATGCAGCTTACGAATTCCCCACCTTGTAAAATGCGGAAATTACGGAATTGTAAAATGGGTGAATTGACCACCTTGTAAAATACGTAAATTAAGAATTAGCCACCTCGTAAAATATGTAACTTACGAATAGGCCACCTCAAAAAATACATAAATTACGAATTGACCACCTCATAAAATACGTAACTTACGCATTGGCCACCTCGTAAAATACGTAACTTACGAAATTGGCCACCTCGTAAAATATGCAGCTTACGAATTCCCCACCTTGTAAAATGCAGAAATTACGGAATTGTAAAATGGGTGAATTGTCCACCTTGTAAAATACGTAAATTAAGAAATAGCCACCTTGTAAAATATGTAACTTACGAATTGGCCACCTCGTAAAATACATAAATTACGAATTGCCCATTTCGTAAAATACATAACTTATGAATTAGCCACCTCATAAAATACGTAACTTAAGAATTGGCCACCTCGTAAAATACGTAACTTAAGAATTGGCCACCTCGTAAAATACGTAACTTAAGAATTGGCCACCTCGTAAAGTAACTTAAGAATTGGCCACTTCGTAAAATACGTAACTTACAAATTGGTCACCTCATAAAATACGTAACTTGCGCATTGGCCACCTCGTAAAATACGTAACTTACGATATTGGCCACCTCGTAAAAAATGTAGCTTACAAATTCCCCACCTTGTAAAATGCGGTAATTACGGAATTGCAAATGGGTGAATTAGCCACCTCGTAAAATATGTAACTTAAGAATTGGCCACCTCGTAAAATGCGGAAATTAAGAAATTAGCCACCTCGTAAAGTCGTAAAGCGTTATTCATGTTTCATTTCTAAATGTTTATCTCTTCTTTTTTGCTGATTTCTTTTTCAATTTTGTATCATCCAGAAAAGAAAGAAAACGTCATCTTTGCCCTGACACTTCACGGCGGTCACCTGGGTTTTTTCGAGGGTGCCGTGCTGTTGCCTCAGCCCCTCACCTGGATGGACAAAGTCATCGTGGGTTACTCAAACGCCATCTGCCAGTGGAAAAAACAGAAGCCGCCGTGCCAAAGTCAAGACGGCCATTCCAGCGAAACCAAATGCCAAGACAGTCAATCCTAACCGTCCTCGAAATCGTAGATTTTCATCTCGCACACGACGGATTACACCACATGCATCGTCAAGCATTATCCATCGGTGGAGAAATCGCCTTCTTTCGGGTATCATGGTTTATTGACGCAATTGCTTCAGCGTTTCCAGTGGAGAAAACAAAAAGTCACTTTATAAGTTAACTACGTAGTTAACTTTTACATGACTACAATCAACAACTCTTCCCTCTGATTAGGAAACATTACGAACCGGTTAGTTTTTGACTGCCGTAGAGGACAAGCTCAGGCGGATGAGTTACACAAAAACACAGCCAGGTCAAATTTCACCCCAAATACCAAAACATTGCGTTATTTTTATTATAACAAAGCACTTTTTCTTTAAATTCTCATTACTGTAATTTTACTGTAACTTTTACAGTATTTCCGTTGCTCTTAGTGTTCACATTAAATGCTTTTTAAAACAGTGTTTAGCATAAATGAAGGCTGTGAAACAAATATTAGTTTATTATTTAAATAGTTTTACATTACAGTAATTCGAATTGGCCCTTACTTCATACAGACTTTCTATAAGACTTTAAGCAAATTGCGGTTTTGTATTTTTTTATTTCTATTTCGGGGTGAATTATGGCTGTGGATATGTTCAAAAGTCAGCTTAGTAAACAAACACTGCTTATTTCGCCATACGCAACAGCTGACTTTATAGAAAGTGGCCGTTATGCAGGCACTATGTGCTTATAGATACGACAGACACGATGCTTGTGTACATTATTGCGTGATATTAAGCAACTTAATTTTGTGTTTAGACTGGATTCATATTGGGACTATAAGGTGTATTTCACTACCTAGGCCTTCGACACAAAAAATCTTAATTTGCTGTATGTACCCAGGCCTTGTGTGTTAATCCAAATACATTCCTAGTCATTTAGTTTTTGTTTAAGCACTTTTATATAACATCTGCCCTCATTTTATTTTTAATATGAGTAATTATTATAATAATTACTGTTACCAGAGGGAGAAAAGAGATCTTCAGTGTAAATCTAACCTCTTGGTTTTGTAACACGTACCACATAGTTTTAAAGGGATAGTTCACCCAAAAATGAAAATTCGGTCATCATTTACTTTCTTTCATGTTGTTACAAACCTGTTTCATTTAGAAGCTATTCTAAGGATCACGAGCCCCATTCACCTCCATAGTATTCTGTATTCCTACTATAGAAGTCAATGGGGCCTCTGATCGGAACATTCCTCAAATATCTTCCTTTGTGTTCATCAAAACAAAGACATTTATATTTAGGTTTGTAACAACATGAGAGTTAGTAATTTTCTTTTTTTTTGTAAACTATCCCTTTAAATTGTCCCACAGAAGTTGCTGGTGCAGTATTTGTTTTGTTGAAAGCGGTAGATTTACTGTAGATTGTGTAAAGTGTTGATTCGGGAGCCAGTGGGAGACAACGGTGCATTTTAAAAATGCATGTCTGTGAAATCTGTGCTTTCATTTACAATTTGCTTAAACTTTTATCTGTTTTGTGCAATTGTTCGATTATGTATGTACTGGATCTTTCTTTACTTTGGTGATATATTAATGGAGACATGAACTAAATGAAATGGCACAGAGGGGGTATAAAGTGGTGATACCTGTAAAACAAAAAGCAAAATTTAAAGGGAACAAAAATGTGTCTTTGACAGAGATTTTTTTTTCGTGAAGCAAGAAATGAGTAAATCTCATGAAATAATGTCTGGGTCATTTTCACTTCAAAATCACAAAGAAATTATATTTATCAATTTATACGAAAACAATTTGAGCATCATAAAGTTTATTACGTTTTGCATTATGACGTTGTTTTATAGTTAAGCACAAAATCTTCCCCTCAGGAATCTCATTATTACAATCATAACCAAACGTTTTTACATTTATGCATTTTTTATATTGAAAAAGCTTAAATGTAACCGAAAGCAGCTTGTTTAGGAACTCATTCACAATAGTGATTCTCATTCGTCAGTGCAATAATGTTTTATTGTGTTACAAGGACTGTAATACATTTATTAAAACCAGCATAGATGAATGGCAGTACATTAACAACTACTGCACATAAATAATGCACTATGAATCTATTATGTCTTGACATCTTTTGGTGATATGATCCAGATTTTTTTTTCAGGTTTGGTGAGATTTGCTCATAAACTTCATTATAATATCGTTTGTTATAGCATTCCTAATTAATTACATTTAGTCAGTGGAGAAACGACGCCCCCTATAGAAAAAACAATCTTATTATGCTGCTATGTGTAATTTTATTTCAATCAGACACTGAAACTAAATGTTTGGGAAATATAAACCACATACATAAGTTCAGTATTAATCGTATTAGAAATATAGTTCACCTGTCTGTTTATTTAGTTGACTCTTTTGTTATGTATTCGGTCAGATAAAGTCACGTAACGTTCTTGGTTTCTTCCGAATGGGTGTTATTGCAAGCGTAAATCCAAGAGCTGATGATTGTTTGGGTTTTTTATTTTTCTGGTGATTCATGTGAACTTTAACACCAGCACAAATTTAATTTTTTGATGTATCTGGATCCAGTTTGCCTTTCAAAATGTCTCTCACTTTTTTGCACAGAAAATAATGGATTATGATTTATATACTCAAGTTAACCAAATTTTAATTTTGTATTTTTTCATTAACTTCATTGTTGGGATTTTTATTCGCTTATGTACGGACTTACGTTTGTAAATGAGTGTATGTGGTTGAATGTTTGCATCATTTTCACTTAATTGAGCTAAACTAAAAACAGTTGATGTATAGAAACATATTTCTAAAATGAGTATAATATATGATGAATATATTCCCGGTTTATGGAAGCCAGGGAACATTAAATTGTTTGAGCAATAATGCTTTGAATTTATTTTTTTCTCTTTTTCTCCAAGCCAAGCTGAGATGAATAGTTCAAAAAAATCGGTGTCAAATGGAGTGTAGAGATAATGTATGCTGAAATTTAAAAATTATTTTAGGAAAAATCCCCCAATCAATAGTATCTGGAGGTGATATGTTACCGTTGTCTGACCAAATGAAGATGAAGTATATTTGCAGAATATAAAGCTGAACGTCTATTAAGAGATTCAGGCTTTCAGATTGACACTGCCCCTCATTTAATCCCCTTTGTAGGGATTATTTCACAAAAAATCACTAAATCTGTTCCCACAGTTCTGACCCACTTTCTCATCACAGTTGATTTGTGTTTGATGGGTGGCTTTTGAGTACTGTACGTGATTTCGATGGCAAAAGAAAAAATGTTTAGTATAAGATCTACATCACTGGTGTGTGTTGTGAGAACCCAATGGTGTGTGATTGAATAATTTATAATAATGGTTATTGTGTTCCAAAAATAAATTATTTTCTTGTTAAACAAAATGCGCAGAGGTTATTTTTTAACGCCTTTATTTAATGTGGATATTTGGATTAAGTATTAAAGTAATGTCCTGAAATTACTTTGAATGGAGTACCACAAAACAGTTTCTCTGTACAAAGCCCCGCCCCCTGAGAATCTTTACTGATTGATGATTGGCTCTTATGACTCGAACATGGGACTTCCGTTCGCCACAAGGTGGTGGTGGTGGTGAGCATTTTTCCATAGTAGTAGGACTGCACTACTAGGAATACACTGCTTTAGAACTAAATTCACATTATATTTATTTATTTATCAGAAAAAGACAAAATGTAATGTGTTTTTAGAAATTGCAGTCTCACAACAACAGTTGTCGGGGGATTTATCCAAGGGTTCCCCCTAACATTATCATTAAAAACCATGTGTATTATAAATGATATAAACATATATCTTCCGTATTAAGGAGAAAACAATCACTTTATCTGATGTTTAAAGTGAATAAAATGGCGTTTACAGCCAACTTAACAGGCTTGTTCGACTTCATGCGGCGCCGCAAGAACCGACAGCCGGATGACGTAAAAAAAACCGCGAGAGCGAGACAAAATTAGACTCCGTATGATTTCTCTTATCGTTCTCGCGGTACTTTGACGTCATCCGGCTGTCGGTTCTTGCGGCGCCGCATAAGGTCGAACAAGCCTAATAACTTCGTTCTCTCTCGCCGGACTTGTGATGAGACGGTCAGTGGATCAAACCACTGTGAGGCAAGGGAGGGGGGACTCATAATGTTTCTTAACTCAAAACGCAGTTTTTTCTGTCCCGTTTGCATTTGTATTGTTTTACTACTTACACAACTATTAACAAGTATATATGAAGAGTTTGGTTCCAAAATTAGATAACTACGTTTTTATTTAATTTTTTTCAGCACATTATTTTATTATTTTATGTTTTTGTTGTGTTTTATTGTGCTACTTAGCTTTATTTTTTTATACGAAGGCTTAAATGAAAACAAACCAACTGCAGTTCGATAATTTATATTAATTGGACTACACAATAAAAAACGAGATTTTTGAAAAACAAAAAAAAACAACCGGAGTTATCTGGTTTTGGAACCAAACTCTTCACATGAAAGTGTTTATAGTTGTGTAAGTAGTAAAACTATACAAATGCAAACGGGGCAGGAACAAGGGCGTTTTGACTTAAAGAAACATTATGAGTCCCCCCTCACTGGCATCATAGTAGTTTGGTCCACTGCCCCTTTTTACCTCATCACAGGTCCTGTGAGAGCGGGTGTGAGAGAGAACGAAGTTATTCAGTAAGTTGGATGTCAACGCTATTTTATTCACTTTAAACATCAGATAAAGTGATTATTTTCTACTTAACACAGAGGATGCTAAGTCATTATTAAATAAATAATGACAAACATGATAATACTGATGTATTTCCCTCATGATTTTCCAACGAAGCCGCTGTTAGCGATTATAACGTTCAACTAGCTAACACTCATTACGTTTAAAATAAAATTTAAATGTCATTAGTGGCTTTATTGTAAACAACTACTTGCAATACATACATTAGGCTTTTCTCTGTGCAGTACAATTTTGGCTGTATTATGTGTGCTCTGGAAAATTATGTATATTGCCCCCCCTAGTGTTAGATTATATTTATGCCCCGTATGTGTGTATGTATCTGTATGAAGCGCAAGTAAAATTAAAAACTGATATATTTGTCTAATCATATTATTATTTATCTAACCTTCTAACTTGTTTGTTTCACACATTACAAAACTTTATTTTAGGCTACTTATGAAAAGGTTAGGCCACAGTTTATCAAGTTAAAGATTTCACTGACAGTCATTACCAAATTTTTCAGATTTTGTATAATTTTAAATAAAACTTGCATCCCTTACAGTACATCATCACTAAAACCATGTACCGTATTACAACAACAGAATAACTGAATAGGCCTAATTCTCTAAACACATTCTAATACCTTCATGTGACTTTTAAAAAATTGTAGTTTGTAGTAGTCTTCACTATTGGCTAATGTCATTTAAAGAGCGGTGTCTTCAGATCCAAAAAGTTTGATGGCCGTTTCCTTGCCATCACAGTTGGGTCCCGTCCCATCAAAATCTGGGGGGAGAATTTCAGCACCAAAGTCCCTGAAGTAGCCATCAAGCTCGTCTCCATGAACAAAAACCTAAGAGTAACAGAACAGGTCATAATCTCTCAAATAAACAGATTTAAATATATAAGACCCCCCCTCCCAAACCTCCCCCCTGGTCCGCAGTTTTTTTTTTTTAAACCTGAAACGGTCCCGGTCCCCTGCTCTATGGGAGCGATCCCAGAACATTTACTGTATGGGACGTGTTTATGTGCACACAGAAGCCTCTCTGCCAATTTTACAGAAATATTCTGGGACCAAAGTGCTGTGTGAGGTTATAGACACCTCTTCGCACTGATTAGTTGGATTGCATGACCATGCTCCTCCCAAACTTAGTTAAAAAACTTAATTTAATAAATAAATACATACATAAAATAAATGTCTATATTTGAATATATAATTTATTTTAAAATAAAGTGATTTGTACTTGTCTGTTACTTAACATGGCAGCCAACATAAGGGAGAGACTCGTCTTATTCAAAATACAATTTCTTCAGATCAGTTAAAGCAGATGATCAACATCCATTTTTTGTGACTATAATTGCAGCTCATGCTTAGAACATAATGTACATTATTGTGATGCGGACGCTAATATAGATAGCATATTAGTTATATTTATTGATGTTAACAGGCTATTAACCCTAAACAGATTTGCACTTCAATACCTTTCACAAACCAGCACTACACTCACCCTCTCCAACAGTTTACTCTTCATAAAAGGTTTCACTACATTATAGGTGGTTGTGAAGTACCAGGGCTGGTGAATCACATGCACGGCCTTAAATCTGGCTGGGAAGGAGTCCTGTATTTACACAGAGAACACAAGGTTTACACAAGCAATTATAAACAAAATGTTAGACATAATTAAAGATGCATTTAATAAATGGTAAATCTAATTCTTAAAGGCACAATATGTAAAATTGTTGTTGTTTTGCAAAATTACACACTGTGACTTGAATAGTCTTATATCGGACACTGATCTGAATGGCTTAAAGTGAAAGAATACAAGTATGCAGCCTATGTTTCCCAGTAAGCAACGAGTGTAAACGAACAAGCACATCATGTACTGTACCTGTAACATGTCCACCATCTTTTTAAGCTCTGTGTGTTTGATGCCTGACGCGTGTTGCATAGTGAAACCTTTGAAATTCTCAACAAGGACAAAACCGTTGATTTGAGTCTCCTCATTTTCCAGAAGTTTCTCGAGGATTACACAGTACGCCCGCAGACACTGTGATCAGAAACAAGTAGGAGATGCATTTAGGGCTGCAAGATGATTAATCGCAACTAATCGTTTGCAGAACAAAAGTTTTTGTTTACATCATACATGTGTGTGTACTGTGTATAATAATTATGTATATGCATGTATTTTTAAGAAATAATGTTTATATATATATATATATTTTATACATTTAAATTTAATTATATATTAGTGCTGGGCAAAGATTAATCGCGATTAATCGCATGCAAAATAAAAGTGATTTTTTTGCATAATATATGTGCGTGTACTGTGTCTAATTATTATGTATATTTATTTAACCACACACACATTCATATATTTATTTCAGAATTATTTTATTTATATATATATATATATATATATATATATATATATATATATATTATTTATATATATATATATATATATATATATTATTTATATTTAATATAGAATATATAAAAATATAAATAAATATATATAAACATGTAAATGTTTCTTAAATACATAAATGAATGTGTGTGTATTTATTTATACATAATAATTACACACAGCATACACTCATATGCCAAAAATCAGTTTTATTTTGTATGCAATTAATTTAGATCAATCTTTGCCCAGCACTATTATATATATATAATAAAAAATTATAAAAAGTATTTCTTATATATAAATATGTATATATATATACTTGCATCTGTGTATTTATATATACATAATTATTATACGCAGTACACACACAGATATAATGTAAACAAAAACTTTTATTCCGCAAACCATTAGTCGCGATTAATCGTTATGCAGCTGTAATTTAGTGAAGTGCCCATCTCTTTTTGAAAAATGCGATGGTAAATTGAATATACCATTTTACTTAAACATGTACCATGAATCTTTCATACTATAAATCAATTTGATCTAGGGGAATTTGTACTTCTTTACGAGTTGGCTAATTTGTATGTATTCGTACAAAATTAATCATATTTTTAGAAAAAAATAATACTGCTATCTCCAAAATGAAGTAATTTGGTCTTACAAATTTCTACGTATTAGCTACCTCATAAAAAACGTACGAATTAAGTAAAAATGTAAAAAACTTTAATCAATTTGAACTTACAATACATTTGAACTTTCTTGACTAGTGAGGAGTTCCTATAAATTAAAAAAAATAAAGTTCACATAACTTATGCTAATTCAACTTTATTTTTATAGTTTATAGTAGGGATGCTAAACAATTAATCACGATTAATCGTTAGCAGAATAAAAGTTTTTGTTTACATCATATATGTGTGTGAACTGTGTATAATAAATTTGTATAAATAAATGTACACACATGCATGTATATGTTTTAGAAATGTTTACATGTGTATATACATTTGTATATTTATGTATAATTTATATTATAAATAAATATAAATACTTAATATATAAATTTTTTTTTTCTTAAAATTATACATGAATGTGTTCATATTTATATATATACACATATTTATTATACACAGTTTACACACATATGTGATGTAAACAAAAACTTTTATTCTGCTAACGATTAATCACGATTAATTGTTTAGCATCCCTAGTTTATAGTCAAGAAAGTTGAAATGAATTGCAAATTCAAGTTAATTAAACTTAAAGGCGCCACGTCACAAGACTTTTTAAAGATCTAAAATAAATCTTTGGTGTCCCCAGAGAATGTATGTGAAGTTTTAGCTTAAAATTCAACACAGATCATTTATTATAATATGTAAAAATTGCCACTTTATAGGCGTGAGCAAAAATGTGCATAACATTTTTAGTGTGTCCCTTTAAATGAAAATGACCTGATGAAATGCAAACACTGATCGAAGATTGAAACTCAGTTGTGCTGTCAATTGTTTTCCCCTTTTGACATCATAAGGGGAGCCAAATTTCAATGACCTATTTTTTCACATGCTTCCAGAAAATGGTTTACCAAAACTAAGTTACTGGGTTGATCACATTTTCAATATTGATAGAAGCACTGGCGATCCAATTATAGCATTAAACAGAAAAAGTCATATGTCCCCTTAAAAATCTAATTGCAACGCATTTTTTTTACAGTGTACTTCAAAGGAAACCATTCTGCTTGTTCATAGTTTATAATACAATAAAAAAGTTTATATTTTGGTCATAAACAAACAAGAAGTATGTATTAAAGATGCAGAATCATACATACTTCATCAAACGTGACCTCCTCTAAATCCCAGTTCTCAATGTTGAAGAGCAGCACCACTCGGCCGTATTTGTCTCTGGTGGAGAGGATTCGTGGGTAGCCGGCTTCAATAGTACTGCGTACGGCTTCGGGGGTTAAATTCTCAAACAGTTCAGGGTAATCTCGCCTAAAACGCACATAACCTTTCAAAGAACATAACAGTCAGACCATTCATTGTACTTATGCAAACATTTGTCATATGATGGTACAAATAAAGGATGTTTGCTAATGAAATCTGTTTACCATCTCTGTTGTTTTTATTTGTCTTTTTTAAGGCTTAACCAGTGAATTGCAGAATTGGTTTCTTTTTTTTTGCAATAGTCCTGATTCTCATGCCATTAAAGCGTTCAGCCGTGTGTGCGAGTGTGGTTGGCATATTTCTGTGGCTCTAAGAATAGTTTGTTCTCAGCAATCTCTCAGAACCAAAACAATCCGTCCTGTTTGCATACAAAGGGTCCTATTGAAAGTTTTGGGAAAATCCAATTAAGGCAGAAGGTTTTCTTGTCTCTGTCTCAGCGATGAGTAGTTCCCATAAACACAAGCATTGTTTAGCTGCCCACAATTATACCATCTAATAGTGGCAGGGAAGTGTTTGGTTAGATAATGTAACTATTATATCAAGATTCTTAAAGGAATAGTCTACCCTTTTGCCATATTAAACTATGTTATTACCTCAACTTAGACGAATTAATACATATCTATCTTTTTTCAATGCGTGCAATGTACAGCGCGTCGTGAATGTGTAAGCATTTAGCCTAGCCCCATTCATTCCTATCGTACCAAACAGGGAAGCCACCAAACACTTCCGTGTTTTCCCTATTTAAAGACTGTTACATGAGGAGTTATACCAGTAAGTATGGTGCCACAAAATAAAACTTTTTTTGGTACCATAGGAATGAATGGGGCTAGGCTAAATGCTAACACATTCATAACGCGCTGTACAGTGCACGCATTGAAAAAAGATAGGTATGTATTAATTCGTCTAGGTTGAGATAATAACATAGTTTAATATGGCAAAAGGGTAGACTATTCCTTTAAAAAACATATCTTTTAAAAGCATATTATAAATGCATTGATAAAACCAAATATAATTACCTCTCATAAGCTCATGCGCTCTTCTCACATCATACTTTCGTGCCCGTATGAATCTCAGAAGTAGGGAATCGGGTTTGTCCCCAAAATGTTCCTGCACAGCTTTGGCGAGATCGTCTCCGCTTGCCTTTTCTTTGATCAAGGATCTCAGTTCTTTAACAGACGATATCCTTGTTTCTACCGTTTCATTTAATTCATCTTTAGCCTGTAAGCATATGAATTATTCACATTTTTGTATTTGCATTTACTGTAAAACGTGCATTTAAAAGTATGTGTTTGTTTCAACCCACAATCTCTGCTTAAAACCAGGTTTAATAGAGTTTTTAATGGTCCCTACATGTAAAAAATTATTTGTTTGTTCAACTTAAAAAAGTAAGTTACCAGGTTGCCTAAACATTTAAAGGCAACCAGCTAACTTACTTTTTTAAGTTGAACCAACTTTATCTATCTTAGCTATCACTGGGGTGGTACCCTTCCAAAAAGTACAGCTTTGCACCTAAAGAGTTTATATTAGTAACTCATACTGCACATAGCAAGCATTTTTTCTGACTTAAGCAGGTGATCGTAGACAAAATCCTTATAGCAGTCAGTGACTACAGTAATCTGTGATACCTTCTGTATTGTGTGGTCCGGCAGTTTGACACAGGGTCCGTACACCGGCCCGTGGTCTTTAACCGTCAGATGCTCGAGCTTAGTGCGTAATGCCTGCTCATCCTCGGACACCATACGAAACGTTCCGGTCTAATGAGATAAAAATGAACGATAAAGCGTTATATTGTGTGCCTCGTATGACATGAACACAGACATACAAATCCTATTTGGCCCTGCTGTGATGGCCGACCCCTAACTCCTGTGTCTGTTTAATAATCCCCTTCACATGACCCATGAGAACACTCGAGAAACAACAGATTAGTTCATCCTACCGAGTGCATTTAACAAAGGAGTCAAAGCTGATTTTGAAGTGCATACTATAAAAGTAGTCACAGACGATAAGCATACTGTACTTACAGCAGCCATGATGCAGAGATCTTTCCGGTTTAATCCAAATCTGCAAAACAACAAAAAAGTTTTATATCTAAATGTTTACTCTGCAGAGGACAGGTGTGTTTGAAGGATGAATGGATAAAAAAACTATGTGCAGTTTATTATTAGCCTATTTAGGATTATTATGACGTATTATTATGTGTTGATTTTTAACCAAACAATGTAAGAAAAGTCATGAGATGAAATTAATCTTTTGAACCGTGTGTAAACCTGATTCTCAACACATCACAGCAACAATCTGAACTTTTTTAGATGAGTTATTTTTGTTGTCAGTTATTTCTTTCATCTTGCTTGTTTGTGTCAAAAGTTATATAAAATTTCTTCGCCGATACTGATAACCGATTAATGTGATCTCATGAGTATTTTTATGAAAAGTGTGGTTGTACTACACATTCATTATGTTTTAAAACACACTGAAACATATAATATCAACTAGTTGACAGGACTAATACGTTAATTATTTACGTATTAACAGCTTTACAGATGTGTATGTATTCCTAAATATTAAAATCGCGGACATTGGCGTTTCTTACTCATATTAATGACATGTTTACAGTCGTATTCTCTGACTTATTTATTTAACATTATAAAACGGGCAGTTCTGGTTCTTCATTCCGATTGGTTGAAACGCGTACTAAGCCGTGATAAAATACCCCGGTAAGCCCATGGTTCAGACCGCATTACATAAGTATCACTGCCCCACTGTTGCTGTGGTCTGATTTATGAAAATAAACACCACAGTCTTTAATCATATTTTTAATTTGTATACAATTGCACAATTATGGCAATTAAGAGTAATATTTGTACTAATATAATTAACAACTTATTTTTGTTTTATTTTATAAAATCCTGCTAACGTAATGCATATGAAGTAACCGTTTTATAAAAGCAATAACCCCCGCGAAGCAGTGGGGTTACAGTGCATTTTAGAACAGCTAAGGGGGTTTTAGGCCGAACAACGCCCCTTAGCTGTTCTAAAATGCACTGGTAACCCACTGCTTCTTGGGGATTATTGTTTTAGTTTACTCATTTACCTAATGAAGTGTTCAGAGAATTACATAATATTAAACAAGACTACACCTTAAAACCTTGCGTTTTTGTACCATTTTGAAATATTTTTTTTGTTTGCCATGACACACAAAAGGCGTTTTCTCCTACTGTATGCAACAATAATAACACAGAAACACAACATATATTTACAAAAGATGTTAGTTTTATTGTTTAAAATTCATACGTTTGTGAGAAACTGATCCAAATTCAACCCTTTATCCAGAGATCTTTATCCCAGTTCTCATCAGCGATCGTAAATGTCAAATCTCAAATTTGTTATAAAAATTTTATTCAAATATTGCGCCTTAAGAAACTTTACGACAAGTAAAACTCTCATTGGGTCTTGCGTGCTACGTCGCAGATTTGCGACATTGCAGTCTTTCAGTTGCTGTAATTTTTTAATTTAAAGAAGCTGGATTAACGTTCTTGTGGATTAATAGGTTTTCTTTTTCTCTGTACTTCATCATATACTCCAGAAAGAATCACATCTGTAGCACATCCCCATTTTAACTACTACTGGTACCGCTTTTGAAAAAAAAAAAAAATC
Organism: Paramisgurnus dabryanus; assembly: GCF_030506205.2. NCBI lineage: Eukaryota > Metazoa > Chordata > Actinopteri > Cypriniformes > Cobitidae > Paramisgurnus > Paramisgurnus dabryanus. Next base: position 5,067,779 of record NC_133338.1, on the reverse strand, counting down.
GCAATAAATAAGTTATAATTAATATGGTCTTTATTTCTAACAGGTCATGATTTTAATAAACTGTTTAGGGGTAGGACTGTATTAGCGGCTTAAAATATCTTTGAAAAAAATAAAATATTGCTCCATCTCTAATATCTATAATACATAACATGAAATTAAATTACTACACTGTAAAAAGTGAAAACTTGGATTAACGTAAAAATTTACTGCGATTGGTAACACCTAAAAAATTAAGTTGTTTCAACTTAAATTTTTATCGTAAAGTGAAACGTTAAGTTGAAAAAACATACAGTTTTAGGTGTAACCAACTGAAGTATTTTTCTTTTTTGTTGATCCAACTTTTCACTTTTTACAGTGTAGTAATTCTAAAAATGATTTCTGAATAGAAATTAACAGAATTACCATGTATACTGTAAATACTTGAAATATACAGCAACCACCAATAAAGCTTAACATTAAATCAAAGTAAAGAATGATGCACCTTAAGATTTGTTTAAATGCACACACCTATTTCAACATCTCATAAGCTTAATAATACTGTAGGTGACTTACCTCTGCCGTGAGAGAGTTGAACAGAAAAATCGTCTCAGTCGATGAGAGAATGAGGAGAGGCGTCGCTTACTGTGAGATTAACCTGTCATACTGTTTAACTCCAAACAGATTCATCTAATCTACATAATGAACCAGGAGGGGAGGACTCAAAACCCTCCAACAACAAAACATAAGGGGGTCTTAAATGAGAACAGATCTCAGTTTTAAAGGTGCCGTAGAATATAAAACTGTATTTACGTAGGCATATGAATAATACGAGTTCTGTACATGGTAATGACATATTGTGAGCCTCAAACATGATTGTTTTCTCCTCCTTATGTAAACCTGTGCATGCAAAAGAACAATGGAAAACAGACCAATCTCAACATAACCATTAATTTAATGGCACCAACATTAAATTAAGTACAAACAATGTTGTGACTTCTAAGTTAGCACTATATGCTAGTTAATGCTATGTGCTAACGTTTAGGCTAAAGTTCTACTATTGACGTTACAGTTACGTTTTGCAGGCCCATACTGAAAAAACACGAACTTACCACTCAGAAATGTCCATTAACAATCTCAACAATTGATTATTCCTAAATACTAATACAGACTCAAACATAAGGTTTGTTTACACACAGAGAGAAATAAGGCGTTCTGAGGAACAGCCAATAAGAGCAGAGCTCAACATTATTATTCATGACCCTTTCAAATAAGGTAATAATAGATGATTTCATTCTAAAGACAAATCTTCAGTATCTCTAGATAACTTTAGCACTTCATAAAGCCACAAACCTTTTATGTAGATATTAGAGAACAATTTATACTATTATTTGAATGCATTTTTTGGCACCTTTAAAATTGTATGTAATTCATTTGTTGATGATTGTGTTACGGTCATACATGTATTAGACAAATATTAGTAACACTTATATAATACATTTTATAACAATTTAAACTTATAATAACAGATCAGGATTTAAATGTGGCAATTATAAATTTAGCATTTGTGACATTTTGATATATTTGTACAGTATAAAAAAATGTGATATACTTAAAAAAAGTTTGGTAACATTATTACACATAATATTTTTAATACTTAATGATTTAAAAATTTTTTTTTTATAATATTTTAGTTTTTAAATATAATTTACTCATTTTATTTTATTAAATCTACAAAGACATTTTTATGGGTAAATTCACTCCATGGTTGGGTCAAATATGAATTTTTTATTTTTTATTGCTCATTGGTGTTAGAGATTCGAACAAACCCTTAACTCTAACGAATAAACATGTTAAATAAGTCAGCAAATGTAATTTGAAAGAGCAAGATGGATGATGGCCAGGTGTCCTCATCTTAACCTTCTTTCATTTACTACAAAACGTTTCAGTCTTAGCTCTGCTGATCTGGATTAAAGGTTTAGTCACGGACTGAAGCATCAGATACAACCATAGAAAACGGTTTTCTTTTTATAAAAGCAACTTATAATGTGCATCACAGTGAACAAAAGATGAATAAACTTCTTTCTATAATTAAAAGCAATTTGTAGTGCATTGGGCTTTGCATTGTATAATCCTCAAATCTCTGATGCAGTTCTCTTTTGTAAGCCCCTTTGTAAAGTAAGTCACCAAAGGGTACTTTTTGTAATTACAGTCCCAACCACTTAAAATTGACATGTCAGCATTTCATTGAAAATGTTTCCAAACAAATGTTTTCAGCCGGTGCATTCACGATAATGGGAAAGATTTTGGACAGGCGACAGAAGGGCCTATAAAGATGCCGTTCTTTCAGGCATGCGAGCAAAATCGGATAATGAATTATGTCCGGCACCGAATCCTTCTGCTTTACTGCACACGCACAAACAGACACATCACTGTCCACAGGTCAGCCCTGGCAACAATGTTTACATTAACATTTCACTCATTAATGCTTTCTTTTATTTCATTTTTCAGCAAGAACTATTCGGGCTGAAGTGGACCTGACTGGGCCCCCCGGCGGTGGTGCAAGAGATGCCATCGGCTAATGAAAGCACAGGGGTGAGAGGCCGCTAAAAGATTGGCTCCCCTCGATGGAGAAAAGGGCCGCTCGGAGGCCGTAACTGAGGCGGGACCGGGAGACCATGGCGGGTATGTGATTAGGTCTACGCAGATACAAAATAACTTCTGTGTATTAAAAATCAACCCGTAGTAAATGTTATTTCTGGTTCACACATCGCTAGAAAAGAAACGTCACGTTTATTGCAATGCATTGTGGGATACATTATCTCATGTAGTGTGCTCTGGTTGTATTCTGTATATTTTAGCAAAGCAATCTAAGGCCTCCGTAGAGTAAATGCAGAAAATGTACATACTATGCTCAGTGTACGTACTAAGTATGCACTGCAAAGTACTAGTACATACTACTAGTAGTATGCTATTCTATTAGGTTTATTGAGGTATCTCAAATTATGGTTTGAGGTCTTGTTTGACCCAATAATGCCCCATAGTGTTTAGTGTTGTGTGAAACCAGATAAATTGTAGATGTGCCTGTCATTTAAAATGTATAATATATGTTTTTAGAGTTCTTAAAAGGTATAGTTCACCCAAAAATGAAAATTCTGATTTATTCACCAAGTCATTACAGACCTGTTTTAATTTCTTCGCTAGGAAATATTTGTAATAAACAAAAAAACTGGAGCACCATTGACTTACATAATAGGAAAAAGCAAATACTATGAAATTCAATGGTGCTCAGAAACTGTTTACAAACATTGCTCAAAATATCTTCCTTTGTGTTCAAAAGAGCAAAACAAAACGTATACAGACCATAACAACTAGTAAATGATGACAGAACTTTTTGGTTAAAGCAACACTATGTAGTTTTTTTACCTTTAAATAATGTCTCTAAAATTATTTCAGTGATAGAACAACTTTTAACTGGACAAATTGTAGTGTTGCTGCAACCTGAGCAGCCTCCTAGCTGCTACAAGCACACTCTGAAAGTGGCGGTGGAGGGTAGGAAACACAGCCCCGCCCCTCCCCTGCCTGAAAAAGAGTGTCTGATACCAGGCACTGTTGCGCTTTTCAACCACATGGGGGAGCTGTAAGGCATTTTTACATGGAAACTACATAGTGTTGCTTTAACTATCTCTTTAAAGACACGCAATAAACTCGTTGTTTGAAATACTCATTTATTTACATGATGTAGTTTGCTGCACATAACACAAATTTAATACAAAAATCACACATTATTATGATTATTATTGGGTATAACATCGTCAAAGAACACTTATGAGTCCCACATTGTCTCATTTATTTGTGAAATCTCATAAAAACTTTTTAATGTGATCATTAGTGCAAACTTTAAAACCTTTAGCAGCCCAGCAAATTTACCATCATGTAATTTAACAGGAAATGTGGCACATAAAGGAGAAAGTCAGTTATATAATATTGTCAGTGATTGTTCAGAATATTTGAAACTAATATAAAAAATCAGATTCATACGGTTTAATAAATAGTGCTATGCTGGTCAAACATGATACTTAGATATCTGTTTAAAGTTGCATGCACATAAAGTTCTCGATTACAGATATATAAAAGTCTAATATAAAAGACACACAGCAGTTTTTGAAATGAACTGTAAGAAGATCTGTTATAAAAACATTTAAAACAGAAAGCAGCTCTATGTTTTAAAATCAGTTCCTCATTCTGCTTGAATCATGTGCGGTTAGGAAAGTCTCCTCTCGCGAATGTGATGTCCTTTAGGCTTTAGTTCTTTGGCAAACAAATAAAAGCGTCTTTCAGCCAATGAAGCTCAGAGCGGCCATTACTGAGAAACCAAACAGGAGAAACAGAACCTTGAGGAGCGGGCGCTCCGGGGAATTCAGCTCATGCGGTAGGATCTCCAGGAAGGTGATGTAGATGAACGTTCCTGCCGCCATCCCCTCCAGCACCGCCTGAATGAAAGCGCCAGCTTTCAGTTCGGCCTCGATCACTAAGATGCCGATCGCGATTCCGAGGGGAGACATCACGGCGAAGACCGTCACGTATATAGCCACCCATATGGGCTTGACTGCGCTCTGAACCAGCTTCACCGCCAGGCTGAAGACGATGATGCTCTTGTGGACCAAGATAGCGATGCAGATCTCCAACACCTGAAGAAAAAATCACAGGTTTTAAGGTATGGACTGCATTTGTAATTTAAAGATGTGGTGTGTCATTTCTGCACCAACTGGAATGGCAATGCTATTATTTGTACCAGAAGATCACATGCTGGACTTCTCAAGCAAACATAACAATGCTTGGACAGAGACACATTTATAGTCACAAGGAACTGTACACAGCATTAACACAATAAACCTTTGAACCCAAAACCTTATCAGACATCTGACGAGGTTAGCATTGCCAAACAAAACTTTAGGAGGAACCGAATCAATCACCTTAGTTTCTGTGGTCTGCAGGCCGATGGCCAAACCTTCAAACACCGAGTGGAGAGAGAGAGAGAAGAAGAGGATAAAGGAACGGAAAGACGAGTGAGCTTGATGATCCACGTGGACATGATGGCCGCTGCCCTCCAGGTTACTCAGCGTGTGATTTCCGTGAGCATGCCCGTGACCCGCCGGGGCTAACAAAGGGGCCGTCTCTCCACTTCGGTGTCTCTCTCTGAAACTGAGGACTATCTTCTCTAAAATCAGGACTGTGAAGAAGCCACAAGCCATGATGAACTCTGCCAACGGGAAGCCATCCTTGTAGATAAGGAGAATTAGTAACACAAATCAGCATCGGCACAATGACCAAAACTGTATGACTGATTTAAAAAAAAAAAGAAATCTATACAACGAAAGCATACAGTTGTGAGGAGCCTTATAAGAGGACAAATAAGCAATGCATTCATATTTCATACGACATTAGCTTAGCTTAAAGGAAACATTTTACCCAGACAGGGATTAGAGTAGTCCTAGACTAAAATAAATGTAAGAGCTGTCCAAACTGAAAACAACTTACACTGACAAATCTTAAAATACATCACTGCCCTTAGTTTAGCCTCAAAATGCACACAAGTAATGTTTTTAGTAAAGCATGTTTGTTAAAACTACTTAGTCTAGTCCTCGCTTAAGCTAATCTCTGTTCGGGAAACCACCCCTTTAAGATGTAAAATAAGTCTTCGGTGTCCCCAGAGTACGTATGGGAAGTTTAAGCTCAAAATACAAATGAAAAACCGCACTCTCAAGTTACTCGCACCCATAAACAATTTGGGAGTTTAGAACGCCTTTTCTCAATACTAAGCTCAAAATACCCCACAGATCATTTGTTATAACATGTTAAAAATGCCACTTTATAGGTGTGAGCAAAAACATGCCGTTTTTTGAGTGTGTCCCTTTAAATGCAAATTAGCTGATGGAAACACTGATCACCATAATGGTAATTTGTTAAAATTGAAACTCAAGAGAAATCAAATTTTTTCTCTCTCTTTCTCTGAACTAGATGGCAGTGGTGTGTTGGGATAACACAGATTAAGAGGTGGTATTATTATAATAAGATCCCCTTCTGACATCACAAGGGGAGACACATTTCAATGACCTATTTTTTAACATGCTTTCAGAGAATGGTTTACCAAAACTAACTGGGTTTTCTTTTTCACTGGGGACCCAATTATGCAGGGCTCGAAATTGCGACTATTTTGGTCGCATATGAGACTGAAATTTAATCTGTGCGACCTTAAAATATATTTGGGAGCATTTGTGCGACTGCCCATTGTGTTGTGGTGCGACTTGATTTTAGATTGTGATGCTGTGTGCTGCTGTACCAGGTTCAATGTTCTCTTCAACGTTACATAACCAATCAAATTTCACCATTAAGTTCTTGCGTTTAATGAAGACCACAGATTGGCTAATATGAGCGTCAGTCATTCCTTGTTGCTGTGCTACGTTGGTACGTGAAGAGCAAAAATGTGAAAAGACGAACCGCGAGCATGACGAGATCGAGCCGATTACAGCCAATGTTACTACTGTAATTAATGACGACAATCCGGATTCAAATGCGACTCCACCACCGCAAAATAAGACTTGACGTAAAACCTTTCGGAGAGAGTTGCTTAAAGTTTTCGAGTGTCTCCGCTATGAAAATGGCTCATTGTAACTTACTGTGTTTACTGTAAATCCTGTAAAACGGCGTTGGTGGCGGAATCAAAACATTTTAAGCGCCAGACCTTGCTTAAACATGGCGAAAGTGCCAAAACTCAAGAAGAGTCGTAACAAAAGTTTTAATTATTGATGGAGACACCGACCTGTCTGTCAAAGAGTGTTTGATAGTGTATGTGCGCATGTGCTGGTGAATGGACATCCGACAAACATCCTTGTGGTCCATGTTGATGTGGAACACGACAATGCTGATGGTATGTTTTTGTTGTATTTTTTAAAACATTGCCTATTTAGTAGTAATAGCATCCTGGTAATGCAGTTATCAATATTTCTATGTTACGGTCACTTTTGTAATGTCACAATTTATAAGTGTTTTACGTGTTTGCTAGATTTTCTATTGTAATCATAATTATGTCAGCTGTAATTGTTAAATTATTATTGCTGCTATATTATTTAAACACCATTTGGGTATTAGTTTAGGAATCTGTGCAGCAAAAAATAAAAATAAAATAAAATAGAAGACCAAATTTCAAATGCTGGCCATAGGATGTGTAAAGCCCAGTGGTGGTGTTTTATTTTTAATAAAATAAATCTATTAACATATACATTGTAGTTGTGGTGCTTTTTAATTTTTGGATGGGTGTGCCTAAATTTTTGCTGGTGCTCCTAACTCTTTAATGTTGGGAGCAACAGTGCTACCAAATAAAAAAGTTAATTTTGAGCCAAAAAGTCAGACTTTCATGATATGTCCTCTTTAAGTTCCACGAAAGACATAAATTCATTATGGTGAATGAATGATCACAAAATTTGATGCACTCACATCAAGGCCTCGTATTTGTAATTGTTCATGAATGTCAGACAGGTAGTCTGGGATGATGTCTAATAAACAGGCCGAAAGGAAGACGCCTCCGGCGAAACAGCTCACGAAGCTCAGCACTACCTTGTGGGTTTCTGTAAAAAAGAAACACAAACCAAACACATAACACCGATTAATTTAACCAAAACTGCTGACATTTTGCTTAAATTTACACATCTTATATAACCAACATGTTTTTCAAAAGAGGATATCTGTAATAGAGCTCAGCTCAGTGGTGGAGCAGTGCAAAAGGTCATGGGTTCGAACTCATGAAAGAGACAGGCTGATATAAAATGTATAAATGTATAATGTAATTTTGTAATAATCTAAAGAATAAACTAAATGATGATAATTTATTTTGATTCGGTTGTGTGTTTGATTCATATGCAACAAACATACAAAGGCTACTGATAAAAAATGTGTCTGGCAAATGTCTAAACCTACTATTTCTATTTTTTGTTATAATTTATGTTGAAAAGCAGTTTTTTTTTTGACAAACAGTGCGTTTGAGCAGAACTTTAGTTTCACTTCCCCTTTGATCGGCATCTGGAAAAGAAATACTAATGCTTTACATTAGGCTTTATCAGCTCTTCCATGGTCAGGTGACTATGATGTGTCTGTCCTTGTATCTTGATAGGACAGAGCAACTTTATAAAGTGATATAATGTATTTATAATAATAATAATAATAATACATGTATACATACATAACACATGCATTTATGCATGCATACATGATGATCATGTGCAATAACGACCTGTGTTAGATACAATATGGACAAATATATATTCACAAATACATATGTGAATATATACATGCATAAACATTTACATACATGATGACATTTATTTATAACCACAAACAGTACAGTATATACATAAATACAAGCACTTATGCGAGTGCTTGTATACCCACCCATATAGATAACATGAAAGAGAACGATCACGTGGATTAATGACCACATAAAGGCAACTAGAGACAAATACACTTACTTAGTTCATATACCTAACGTTATATATATTAAAATAGACATTAACATACAGACATGAACAACAACTGTGTGCTTGTTTTGGTTGGTTGAGACAAATAATAAAGATCGCCTATATTACATTTGAAGGCATACGTTAAACGGGATTTAAAACCATAATTTTACCTGTTCCACTTGTGTCATGAAACCATTTCATCCGGGCCGGAATGAGTCCAAAAATCAGTGTTAAACACAGTAACCCAACAAGAGCTCCAACTTTAACCTGTAGTAGGTACTCCATCGTTTCAAATCAAAAAGCCGAGCCCCTGTAAACGCGCGATAAATCAAATATAAATAAATCCTTCATCACCCCATGTTTCTGGTCTTTTCTCACAGTCTCTGAGTTTCAGTCAAATCACATTTAACCGCTGTAACGTGTTGTTTATCCCTCGGTGTGCCTCGCCACTACTACCCGTCACTGCCTAGCCCCGCCCCACGTACTGTGACGTTTTACGCACGGCATTACATTTATTTGTACGTCTTATAAAAAAACTCTGATCCGCTAAAATAATCATTTAAAAAATGTTCAAACGTTTGATTATGAAAAAAATAAATGTTTAAAAACGACTTATTTAAACAGTCTATAATTTGAACTAATGTTGTTTACTTGCACGTCAAGCGCCACCTGTTGATGATAAGAGGTAATTTCAAGTCAGTCACATCCACTTTCAGTTCAGCAGATGGTGGTGTGACTAAACAGCACATGACGGTCTTGTGACTGACGAACTCATATCAGCATTTATGTATAATTAGAGTCTTTTATCTCATTTATATTTATTTCCGAGAGGGAACTAAGTTACTGTGGGAGTATTGACTCGAAGATAAGAGATGAAAGAGCTTTTTTCACCCATTATGTTCCTTGATTGATCTTTTGGTTATCATGTGTGATTTAATTACATCATGTTAATAACAACATCTCCACTTCTGCCTTTAATTTAAGGCTAGATTTAAAGACAAATAAACATTTATAAAGTTATAAACATTTAATAATTTATTTACCCACCCGCTAGGCCAGTATCAGCTGTTTAACAATATCTCAGGTTTTGTATTATTTATTTTTAAATTGTATTTGAATACATATAGCATATATTACTAACATTGTTGGCATTTTATATTCATAAAAAAATTGTATTCACCCGCATTGAATTTATATGACATCATATAAATATGTAGGCTATAGACAGTTTCAGCAGTAACAACATAAACAAGCGGCTTTCATGGTCAACACGTAACTTCCGGTAAACTCCGCTAAGAATAAATAGAAACAAAGTACTTTAAATGTAGTTCATTTATATAACAAGCAAAATAAACAACACGTAGATTACCTAGGAACCCAAAACATTTGTTATTTTCGATGGGGTATTTGTTGAAGAGTTCAGTTTAGCAACTAGTCAGACCATTAAACAAACGAAACGGGAAAGAAAGTTCGGACCAGACGATTATGGCGTCAATGCATGGGCGTCCGATGAAACCGTCCATATGACGTTCATTGTTTTTGACAGCTTTATATCATCTCTGAAACAGTTATTAACAAAGAATAATTAACATGCTTACAACATTATGATATAATTGATATAATATGATATAAAAACCTGCATACCAGCAAGACCAGCATATGTTTTGTTTTGGTGTTGGTTTGCTAGTGAACACCAGCTAAAACAGCATCAGCACCAGCTAAACCAGCACCAAACCAGCACTAGCACCAGCATCCCATACTGCTCGCACCAGCAAGACCAGCATATGTTGTGTTTTGGTGCTGGTATGCTGGTGACCACCAGCTAAACCAGCATAGACCAGCATAATTGCCATGCAGGTCCATGCTGGTTTGATGCTTTTTTTCATAAATCTGCAAGTGGGGTATGCAAAAAAATCGTGAAAATTTTTCACTAAATTCAAGAAAAATGCAAGAAAATTTTTCTTTATACCATTGGCAGACTTTTTTGCTTGTTTTATGCACAAAATCAGTTAAATTTGATATTTTTGGTCTAAAAATTTACTTATTTTCTTGGGTTGTTTTGCTCATCAAGAAAAAACATCTTAATTTAAGAATTTTTAAATATATTTACTGAAAACAAGACAAAAAAAAATTCTTGACAATCTTTTTTTGCAGTGTTTTTTATTTTATTTAAAAATACTCTAAATTAACCCATACTATTATATACGGTACCCGTCTTTAATTTTCAGCTAGCCCTTAAAAGAGCACTGTCAAAAAATAAATAGATTAAATTGTGCACTACACTGCAAAAAATTATTTTCAAGAAAAAAAAATTATTTGTATTTTTGCCTTTTTTTCAGTAAAAATATCTAAAAATTCTTAAATTAAGAAGCTTTTTCTTGATGAGCAAAACGACCCAAGAAAATTAATCTAGTTTTTAGACCAAAAATATCAAATTTAAGTGATTCTGTGCATAAAACAAACAAACAAACAAAAAAATCTGAAAATGGGGTAAGCTAATTTTTCTTGAATTTTTCTTGAATTTAGAGTTTAAGAAAAATGTTTTTTTGCTTACCACATTGGCAGATATTTTTGCTTGTTTTATGCATAAAATCACTTAAATTTGATATTTTTGGTCTAGAAACTAGACTAATTTTCTTGGGTCGTTTTGCTTATCAAGAAAAGGCATCTTAATTTAAGAATTTTTAGATATTTTTACTGAAAACAAGACAAAAATACTAAGAAAATGTTTTCTTGAAAATCATTTTTTTTGCAGTGTGGTAGTGGTAAATATCAACTCTTGCATGGCAAATGAATGATGTTCCTTTTTGTAATCTGCTAAATGACTAAAATGTAAATTTCAAAATTAAACTGTATTGTATAAAGTACTTACACTGATTATGACTTTGGTTAAATAATAAATATATTACTGCTTCCAACAAAAATATCATTAAAATCATTACTGTATTAATATTAGGGATAGTTCACTAAAAAATGAAAATTCTGTCATCAATTACTCCCTCTCATGTTTTTACAAACCTGTATAAATGTCTTTGTTTTGATGAGCATGAAGGAATATATTTTGAGGAATGTTTGTAACCAAACCGATCATGAGTCCCATTCACTTCTGTGGCTCATGAACGGCATTGCTGCGTTTTACATTCATTTAGATAGCACCCAATATAATATGTTCACCTTTGGGCACATTTACTCTGAGTCATATCTGCTGTGTGCGATTTGAGTTAGTCAGAGGCACGAGGAGAGTAAAGTTTCTCATTTAATATTCCTGCAGCCAACTGAGCTCCACGCTGCTGACTGACCGTCGCTCCCTCAGGCATCAATAATACAAGAGGAAGTTATTGTTCCGCTGTAGGCGACAGCAACGCTGAAGTAAAGAGCTTGTGGGGAGCCTGGACTGGGCCTTTCACTCATCTCGCTCAGGTTTCAGGTGTGGCAGACAGGACAAGAAAGAGATGATTTCAAACATCAGTGAAGGACCTGATTGTCTGGCGACCGTGACTCAGTGGTGCTTTGTTTTATGACAGCTGTAGGCGACCTGCTGGTTGCCACATAAGTAAAACAATCCCCAAAAGGACACTGTTCGATGTTGTGGAAGAGTAACTTGCCACAAGGGAATAGGAGTTCATGAGATGTGACGGGTTTAGGAATTAAAAAGATTAAATTGAGTGAAATTAAAGCTTTACGCTAGCTTTTGAGAAATCGGATCATGGCAAAAAATGACTTTCCTTCTTAATATTTTTGTCTTGTTTTCAGTACAAATATCTAAAAAATTAAATTTAGATGCATTTTCTTGATGAGCAAAATGACCTAAGAAAATAATTCATAAAATTTGAGTGAATTTGTGCTTACTACACGCTAAATAATCTGCCAATGTGGTAAGAAAAAACTTTTTCTTAAAGCAACACCAAAGAGTTTTTTTTACCTTAAAATAACGTTTCCAAAAAAGTTTCAGTGGTTCATCCACTCAAAACAGGGTGAATGGCACTTTCACATTCGCTTTGCAGCCCTCTATCGGCCAAAACCGCACTAAAGAAGTTTCCAACCGTCGGGTAGCGGTCCTGTAGTTCGAGTGAAAACAACAAAAAAACTTGCTTTACGGCAGACCTACAATCCAATCAGAGCCGGCTATGCTGCAGTATTTACGACAGTGCTAATGAACAATTACGCGTCTAACCTGTAGGGGGAGCAAAGAGCAAAAACTCTTTAGTGTTGCTTTAAAGAGCACAGATTTCATTGCTAAAAAACTTTATTTTCTCTATTTGGTATAATCCGATGTGTTCGCGTGAATTATGGTTAAAAACACATTATTTTCCACATACTGTACATTTTTGTTGCTCCAGATATCCCTGCCTTCCTCAAACTTGATTTTGTGCAAAGCTCACTGATCTGGAAAGCCCTGTGTCCCCGATTGGCCAGCTTATCAGTATGTTGTGATTGGCCTAAACAGGATTATGATAAAGACCGTCGTGACCACATCAACTGGCCCAGGAAGTAAACTGTTGCCTACAATCCAACCCAGTCTCACCCCATTTCGTCAATATTTGACGACACTTGACCATTCGTCATATGTTGACGTGAAGGGTATACCTTTCGCGTAATTTTTTGACGAACTGGGGACTTCAATACTATTACGTCCGTTGCATTCTCTTTCCTATTTTATTACCATTTGCGCGTCGGTTTAGGGTTAGATTTACATAATGACATCCCTACCCAAACCTAACTCTAACCCCAACGCCAGGTGACAACTGTTTCTAACCCCAACGCCAGGTGACAACTGTTTAATTTCGCGTACACTGTTTAATTTCGCGTACACTGTTTAATTTTGCATAATCTAACCCTAAACCGACGCGCAAATGGTAATAAAATAGGAAAGAGAATGCAACGGACGTAATAGTATTGAAGTCCCCAGTTCGTCAAAAAATGACGCGAAAGGTATACCCTTCACGTCAACATATGACGAATGGTCAAGTGTCGTCAAATATTGACGAAATGGGGTGAGACTGGGTTACACAATCTGTGTGTTTGTTGTTGCAACATGATCTCACAAAGTTCTGTGGTATATATTTGGCTGATTTATCCATGTCATTGTCACTGATCTCCGCATTTTTCCGTGGCCGTACCACGGACTTTCTGGTTACTCAACTGTTTTTTCCTATTTTCAAACCATTGTTGCTTTGGTTTAGATTTGGTGTTTAAGTATTGGTTTATACTATTTTTCAGATTGATTTGATATATTTTCAGATTTTTAAACCATTGTCGCTTGGCGTTATGGTTAGAGTTTGGGTAAGGATATAATTTTATGTAAATCTAACCCTAAGCCAAAGCGACAATGGTAAGAAACAAACAGTTGAGTAACCAATCCGTGACAATGACACGGAAAAGAAAGTCAGTGATACAGCCACAGAAAAATGCGGAGATTCTTGATAGACGATAAATTAGCAAAATATTCCGTGACTATAAGGTCGTACTTTAACGTATGTTGCAATTTATAGTCGTGTGTAAGGTCTACGGTTACGCGTCGGTTTTTCATTTATACTTTACATAGTCGTCCGCGTCAACGTGGATGACCAGCAGTGATGGAAGTAAATAAATAGCAAGTTTTGTTGCACTTTTAGTTAAATCACTCCTCAACTTGGTCCATCTTTGTTCTCACCGTCGCAAACAGAAATACCTATGACGCAGTTTTTTACCTGATGGGAGGGGTTCTAATGGACCAATCACAGCGCTTGGGGTCCGGGTAAAACTGACATGCTGTTAAAAATTTGGCGAGGTGCACGTCAAGCTACACAAAGCTATGCAGAGGCTATGGATAACCTATGACGTAGAGCTTACTCACGACTATAAATTGGACATTATTCGTAGCCTCCTCTGCGCAGTGCACATCGCCAAATTGAAATCCTTGCGGCTACGCCGTAGGACGTACGCTCAACTATAATGAGCCCTTAATACACACCAAAGGAAATGTAAAATCGGTTAATACTTGCTCTTTACACACTTAAATCAATAAAAATTCAAGAAAAAAAATCTTACCCCATTGGTAGATTTTTTGCTTGTTTAAAGTACAAATTCATTAAAATTTTATATTTTTTGTCTAAAAATTTGCCTTATTTTCTTAGGTCATATTTCTAATCAAGAAAAAGCATCTTGATGAAAGAACTTTTAGATATTTGTACTAAAACCAAGACACAAATACTAAGCAAGTCAGTCATGTTTTGCAGTGTAAACAGACTGTGAAAAAATTGGGAATACATGCATTTGTTGCAACAATCTATTAAGACGACACTTATTAATGCTTGTGTTCATTATCTACTGTATATCAGCTGTGGCCCTTTTAGTCTCAGTTCAAACCAATGACCTACCTTTGTAACTACTTTAATGTTAATTAATATGAAATTACCTTGTGATACAAGAGTAAACCCTCTTAAAGTTTCTTGGCCTTTCTCTTTTCTCATATTACATGACTGCCTCTGACTTCTGACCGCAGCACAGTCAGCTGGCGCATGAAGGGACCATGTCACTGAAACATGAAGCTCTTACTTTGCAGGATCCAACTGAATCTCAAAAGGGGGAACAGATCTCAAAGTGACAAATGCTGTTAGAGAGAGAGAGAGAGAGAGAGAGAGAGAGAGAGAGAGAGATGGAAACATTTTGCTCAATCCTTGATGCAATCAGCCTATTTTGTTTATTCATGGATGCGGACATCAAATGCACACAATCGCTAATACGTAAGTACTTAAAATGTCTTTTCTGTATACTTAAAGGTAATATCCAAATATAACTAATTCATTTCAAAAGATATATTTAACAAACCATGTAGAATTTAGCAGCTGCTGTAAATTTTCTAGCCGGTCAGTTAATAGCATTGACTTTATGTTGCAAACTTTTCTTGGTGAAAGTTTAGCCAAGTGACAGTGGATGGTCATTAAGTTTTTATGTGCACTCCACAGTGTGACACTTTACTCTTGAAGTGTCTCTGCTACTAAAGGAAGACTATGCAGACACTGTTTTGAAATGACAAAATAAATTTGTCTGTGCTACCTTGAGCCTGCTCAGTGGAATTTAGGATGGGCACGTTGGGAATTTTTATGATTTCGCTTTTACTGGGACAAGTGGCAATTAATGGAGGTAAGACAATATTGATTCTTTGGGTGCTGTTACCATGATTCAGTTCTACTTTGACAAATGCTTTTTATAATAGGGAGCAAAAAGGAAGACCAGAAAGAAGACATTTTTAAAGAGCTGGTTGATATATGGAGAAAGGGTAAAGGCTGGAGCCCCCACAAGATACAGCCACCTGCCGAAAGAAGACAAATTCAAGAGGATCAACAAATTCAATCTATAGTGAAGAGCATTATGGGAGGTCTTAAGTCTTTGGGTTCCTTGACAAGAAGTAGCCTAGGTATACCATCTCTAAATAAAGCATTTGATCGAAACAGGCTCTCAGGATTCCTTCATAACATCTCAATGTACCTACAAGATATGAGCACAGAGTTAGATGATCAACAGAAACCCTTCAATGATGACCAGTTTTGGGAGAACCTACTCTATGCTTTGCTTCAGACAGGACGGGAAACTTCATTTGGACTTTGGGATGGTAAAATTCCTCCACGACCCAGTTTCAGGCTTCAAGATCTGTTTATGTCCTTCAGAGGCAGCCCCCATTGGAATGGACTTCTTGGGTTTATACAAAGTATTTTGACACTTGCTGAGCGCCAGCCTCAAAAACCCATCTTGACTTTTGTTTCCCAGAACTGGAAGACCATCAGTGCTTTGCTCGAAACTGTTCTTCAAGCTCTGGTTAGTGGGACTTACAGCCAAGCTGTCGCAGGTCTACAGGGTTTCATCTGTGTCCTGAAAGGAAGAAATGACTGTGCCATCAACCTTAGCTGGCTGCAGCAGATCCTCAGCTATATGGAAACCAGGAACTGGAAACCTGTGGTCAGTCTTCACCCTGTAAGTGTGGGAAAAAATCCTAAAGATGCTGCTCTCTCTACAGGACGCTTTCAGCCATTCATTGTGCCGCCTGAGGTGCTACATCAAGAGCAACTCTTATTAAACCAAACAAATTCAGAGAGCATTGCTTCTATGCAGGCACTGCTTCTGCAGGCTTTGTCAAGGTCAAATGCAGGAGAAAGGGCAGCACAGTTTGCAGAACATAATCCTGCCCTACTGCAGGGTTTAGATAACCTCAGACGTGGACTTCTGCGCAATGTTGGCCGCAGCGTGTATGGTAATTTGAGACGAAAAGTGTTGCATATGACCAAAGCACTGCTGGATGATGTAAGCACCATGGTGGGAGAACCACATTACAGTCACCATGGAAGATGTTCAGTAGGCAAGTATAGTACTGCTGTAGTTTATCCCGTTAGACTTGAATGTATGGTTTAACTGTTTACCCCTAAGATAAAAACAAGTATTCTACTGTAACAAGAAAATTAACAAGATAAGCACAAGTTATATGAGAATAATTTGCTCCTAGGTTGGAACTTGTTTGAGTTGTGATGGAAGTAGGACAGAAATCACCCACTACTAAATCTACAATGGCCATGAGAGTCATTAACCAGATCTTTGTTACACCAAATCCTATAGCCTGGATAATCTCCCCTTTCTTTGTTTATGTTGGTAACCATACACTCCTGGTATTATGTGCACAGCTATGCTATTACATCAAGGCCAATTGTATAACACAGTGGCTGGCTTTCCATTTTCCTGAATTAATTAACAGTGTTCTGTAGTTTTCTGTGATTTCTTTCAACTATTCACCCTGAACTTTTCTTCATTAAGGTGACCTCAGACAACTGATTTTATGGTAAGTGTCATGTGAAACAGTGGACAATAAAGTAATTTTGTGTAGAATTTTTGTGTATATCAAACCCCTTTGTTTCCCTTAATGTTCTTGATTTTGTACAGGGGAATTAGACACAACTTGACATGGAATGCTCGAGCAATGGGTTTCCGCTCAGAGGGTTTACCCAGCAGGCCATCTTTCATGTCATGCTCTTCTTCAGATGAAAGTAAAAGGACTGTGAAACAACAGCAATCATCTAGAAGGTCTAGACTTCACCAGCACCAGACATATGTCCATGAGCAGGGCGATTTGTCACCATCAGCTGAAATTCTGGAAGCTGCTTGTAATGCCTCTATACCAGGTCTAACAGGGGTTTCAAATTTTACAGTCTTTCTCTACTGTAATCTTTTTGAGGAGAATGATGACTCACGGGACCCTGAAGTCAGCCATTTTGGGATAGACCTCCGTGAAACTTGCTCTGATGCAGCTTGGTACCTTTCTGCTGCAGAACAAGATTTTCTATGGGTTCATGTTTGCAGTGAATTTTTTACTCATGAATTCAACAAGACAGTTTGTGCCAACTCTTCATTCTGGCTGCAACATTCCTATCAGGTACTGAACTACATTTATTATGTTTACCTGAAAATACTACAGTTTCAGTATTATTCATTTTCTCTACTGTGTTTCTCTCAACTTCACTCAGGTAGAAGCTACTAGGGATTACCAGTACCTCAATCAGACAAGCATTGATGAACTCTGTCTTCAGCTCTCCACAGATGCTTCTGGGGGAAGCTCTTATCAAGATGCCACTGAGAACTGCTTAGCACTGCTGAGGAGCAAGATTATAACTGCTCAAGATTTCAGAAGATGTTTCCTGCCCAATAACACAGCTCTTATTACCTCTTTGTGCGGTAATGAGTCTTCGCACATACTCCAAGATGGGAGTTGGGCAGCGGAGTACTGCTCTAAAGTCAACCCTATTCACTCCTACACTGAGTCCAAAGATAGGCTCTGTGACTACCCAAACTGGAAGATAGAACAATTTAACTTCACCACCCTTGAGTTTTGCAAAAATACTGCAGGTCTGAAGGATTACATTTGCAAAAATATCACGCTCTACCTTATCCTGGTTCAAAAGCAGCCTTTATTATTAGACTACTGCTTGAACTCTGTAGAAAAGCAGGGCCGCAAGTGTGTCCTCCAGCAACTCTTTGAAATGCTGCCAGCCCCATTTGATTTTGACAGTTCTCAACTTTGTGTGAACCCCTTGCCGATTCTACAGGAAGCAATTACTAACCTCACCCAATGTGAAGGAGTAGTGGACGAACGCACAGGGTGGTTAGCTACAGTTAGCTATGTGCTTCGAGTGTTAGACTACGTGGTGGGACTCTCAGCAGGTTTGGAGGAGGGAGAAAGGGAGGTGCGACAAGGCCTGGGCCAGGCCATTCTTCTGTCTAGCCTCCAGGATAATGCTTCTTTCTGGGCAACTCTACGGCCAGATGCATCCATAAGTGTACTCCACTCTGTCAACATCTTCCTTAAGAAAGAGCAAAACTCTTCCCTTAAAGAAGATCTATTAAGGTGTTTTAGTGTATGTCATGCATTTCTAATGTTTAATCTCATTCTCTAATATTTTTTTGTTACCCTTAAGTATTTTTTGATGAATTCAGTTTCAAAGGCTCTTTCCCCAGCAGCCTGTCCTGTGGAACCTGATTCCGAGGGAGGGCAATTCTTCTGCTTTAAGATATTTAATGCAGGTATAACTTACAGCATCTGGCCATACTTCAAATCTTTGGTAAAACACAATAGATAGCCAACAAATACTTACACTTATCATTTCACTCTCATTTCATTGTGTACATCATTGATGTTAAAGGACAAGTTCGGTATTTTACACTTAAAGCCCTG
The DNA here is from genome assembly GCF_030506205.2 of Paramisgurnus dabryanus. Taxonomy (NCBI): domain Eukaryota; kingdom Metazoa; phylum Chordata; class Actinopteri; order Cypriniformes; family Cobitidae; genus Paramisgurnus; species Paramisgurnus dabryanus. The sequence continues at coordinate 5,048,591 of NC_133338.1, read as the reverse complement.
TTTTCAGATTGTTTATGATGAAATAGAACGGTTTTGACTGAAATTTCGACATATGCGGCTGCCCCGAGAATTTTTGGGTGTTTGTGTTTCACCTCCTACCTTTACAATGGGTTTAATGGTGCACTGGAACAATCCTTCCTAAAATGCATTAAACTTTCGTTTACAAAGACGTGAAACTCACCGAGTGGTCAGGGGTGTTCACCGATATGCTCACACAAAAATCGCTGCAAAATACGCATTCCAACAGGTTTTATCGTAGTTTTTGCCAACTCCATTGTTGTGCTGTGAGGTACGGTATTACTCCGCGCCGGGAACTTTGTTTCTATTATTGCAATTGGCAATGGCGGATTAGCGCCACCACCTGGGCTGGAGTGTCTATTATTCAAGCTCTAAGCGGAAGAATGTACAGGTGTGAGGCGATTGGAAAAGTTAACAACGAATGCTAAAACAGCTGTTGGAAAGCATTTTTGCAGCGATTTTTGTGTGAGCATATCAGTGAACACCCCTGACCACTCGGTGAGTTTCACGTCTTTGTAAACGAAAGTTTAATGCATTTTATGAAGGATTGTTCCAGTGCACCATTAAACCCATTGTAAAGGTAGGAGCTGAAACACAAACACCCAAAAATTCTCGGGGCAGCCGCATATGTCGAAATTTCAGTCAAAACCGTTCTATTTCATCATAAACAATCTGAAAACAGGGCTTTAAGTGTAAAATACCGAACTTGTCCTTTAAAGAATAAAAGTTTGAAAAGATATTATGCCATTTCGAGATATTTCTTGAAGGAGGCTTTCATTTAGGATTCCAAAGTGAAACTAATAGCTAATGCTGAGTTTGATATTCTTAAAGGAATATCTACAGATGCCCAGGGAGAGTATTCGCAGTGTCATGCAGTCAGCAGAAAAAGACGCTGTAAAAAGGTTCCTTTCCCAAGTTCACCAGAGTTGGGAACAGCTTCAAGTGGAAACCGTACAGGTAAAGCTGTTGATTAGCAATTCAAATAATTTCAGGTGATGTTGCTCCAAAAGAGTGTAACCATATGTTACAGAAAACTGACTGATTTCATTCACAGGTTTCTCCCAAGGAACAAGAGGCCATGGAGACGATGACAGCTGCTTTTATCCAAAAGTTTCCATATGTTACACCAGAACTTTTCATTGATCTCTCCCAGTTCATACCATACATGTCTGTCTCTGATATTAGGACCTTTCCTGCCTCTCTTATGGTCAATGAAAGCGTGTAAGTAGACTGAATAGAATTATATGTTGTATGATTTACACCCCTGACCAGTGGCTACATAATTCTCCATATACTCACGGCTAATACGCATTCATTCCAGACTGATGGCCATTAGTGATCACAGCTCTGAGATTAAGTCCCCACAGAAACAAGCCTTTGTTAAACGGCTATTGCAGTCTAATGTAGCTGGAGATGTTCCTTCATGGCCTCCATACCTCCTCAGCTCTATTCTGCCCCTACTTCCACATCTCCCAGTCAGTTACTTTCAGCAACTCACATCTGAGCAAGTAAGTAAAGCCTCAGAGTCCTGCTTTTTGTGCGTTTCTCTTCAATCGCTAAAGGTAATGTTTCATACAGCTTACCCCCTTGATGGAGATGTTGGGAAACAGCAGTCTAGATGCCGCAAGGGGGCGGCATGTACTTCGTACTGTTTTCAACAGGGACAACATTACAAGTGACAGTATAATGAGGTATTTATCAAATTTAGCCTAATTTGACAATTAGAAATAACAAATAAACAAAGACATCATGTTTCTTACTACAGACTAGGAGGTCTCATATGTTACCTAAACTCAGAGGACTTACAGCAGTTACTGTCTTCGGCAACTCTCTCATCCACTCTATGGCAGCAGCTGGCAAGATGTGTATCAGAGGGGCACATTAGTGGAAGTGGCAGAGTAACTGATTTTTTCTTAATATCTATCAATTTTGAAGCAATCATTTCATAATAATATTCCATGTTGTACTCACAAAGACTTCCTACAGATATCACACTTGCTTGGAACGGCTCTGAAATCTTTAAATGCCAGTGTCTTATCTGCTTCGGCAATGGCCTCATTACATGGTATTTTGCCACAAATGGGGGTTTCATTTTTGGAGACACTGACCTCAGTCGAGTTACTGGATCTTGTAAGTCTGCCGGGTATGCCAACTTTCCCACCTGCACAGGTAAGCCAAGCAATGACATTGCCTACAGTGGACTTACAAACTTTGCAACTATTTTGAAACTTTTTTCTATTATTTTTAACACAGGCATTCCGGATACTAAACAAAATAGTGGAGGACACAAATGTAAGTTGCATATATTAAGTTGCTATACCGTAAATTGAGTAAATCATCATACATACCTAAAGTAAGACTTTGGTTCATGGTCTCAATCCTGTTTAGTTCAGTGCCAACACGCTCTGCATGTTGAAGCCATTGTTTCCAGGTCTGGGGCCTTCTGTACTAAAAAAGGTGGTTGTACCGGAGTCTACTGGAACAGTGGATTGTGAGTGCTGGTCTCCACTACTGTCTGATTTGCAGCCCGCTCAACAATCAATGGTCCTTTTAGCACTCGAACAGGTGTGTGCTTCCAATTCCAATTCTGTTTATAAACCAGATTCTTCTGCTTGATAACACAATCTTTGTTTAAAGGCTTTCGAGCGCGTATCGGCAAATACGACACAGCAACTCCATTGTCTTCTACCCTTCATTTCCTTGAAGAAATTAATGTTGGATCTAGATGGAGAGACGGTTCTTCGTCACATATCTCTGTATAAGCACATGCCCTGGTCTCATCAACAGGTACAACACTTTCATGCCTAATGCACCTGTAAAGTTTTCTGATGATTGCTTAAATGCTAGCCCACAAACTGTAATTGTATGATACTAAGATATTAGTCTAAATGTACTAAATTAAAAGCACCCCTAAATGCAAAAAGTTGTTTCAAAACACCAAACCAGCTGTTTAACAAGATCTGGAAGCACAGTGTACATTACATTCAGTGCTCTGTACTCAGCTGGCCAAAGCTGATATCAAATTCTTTGGCGGATTATTTGTTATGCTTTGATGGAGCCATTCAGTAAATTAATAATCTGAGCCCCTCGACTGCCATCAAGCAAATTGATCTTATTGTGGTACAATAGCACTCACCAGAGAATATAAATTAATGATCACCCACATTAAAGAGACTTTGTCTCAGCCAAAAGTGTATCAGATACTACCTTGAGGGCTATCCAGTTTCTCATACTTGCATGTTGGTTTTGACACAACAGGCACAAATGCTGTTCAAAACGATTCATCGGACCGTGAACATCACAAGAGAATCAATACTGTAAGTGATATCAAGCATTGGCATGCTTCATGATTGCCACTCTTCATAATATATCCCTTTTGATAACACCATTATTGGATGCTGTATAGCACGACTCGTCAACTGGCGGCCCGCGGGCCAAATGTGGCCTTCCAATCATCTTTATGCGGCCCGCTGGTCATCTTTGTCTGATTTAAGATCATCGTGGTTACTTTTACCTTTTCACTATACATGACAACCATCTGCGGGTGTGCAATTATCAGATCCAATTTGAGCTTTGGATGCATAAAAAAATGTGTGTGGCTACTAGAGGTCTTCACTGGGTGGTCCACTTATATCCGAAAACCCGAGGTCTGCCTCGGACATGGGTCGGGTATAATAATAGCGACATTGGGTCTCGGGTAATTTAAAATAAATGTGTTTTTGCCGAACGGACCCGAAGACCCGATCTCTCTCGCATGTGTGCGTCAGTGTGCTTTTCAAACCTCTCCTCTGTTTGCCAAGAGTGCTTGCGACATTGTGTGGCTGGCGGTAGGTAAATTTTCATTGATACAGACATGTCAGTCAATTTTAAATGTACATTTTAGCGGTAACATTGGTGTTGTCGTCAGATAGCAAAGTAAAACAAATGGAGCAGCTCCCAAATTGGTTGCGAGACCAGCTGGGTTTCTTTCTATCTGACTGCTGCGTATGAGGCTGCAGAATACACACACGTCGGTGCCGTTTACATTCGGGTCTAGTCGGGTTATAAAATATTGCCACTGGTTTGGGACGGACTTGGGTAAAATTTTCTCGGGTTTGTCTTTAAAAAAATTTATTTATGCACATCTGGTTCGGGTATAAAGTGATACGGGTCATTTCGGGTCGGGTACATTTCTATGGACCTGGGAAGACCTCTAGCGACTACACCGCATGTGACACACCAACCGGAAGTGATGTATTTCAGTGCGTTCCAATTAAAACACTGTGTGCAAGGTGAAAACACTTGAATAATTTAAAAACAATTGATTACTGATATTTAAATTATTAAGTAGAAATACATATATAGATTGAAGGCTCTTGCTTTCACACGGATTAAACAGAAATTTCATTAAGACTGCCACTAGGGGGCGGACTCTGACTGTCGTGTCTGGATGTAGTGTGCAATGGAAAGGCGGTTTAGCCTATATATTTTTAAAATATTAAAAAAGAAAATTAGGAGAAGACAAGCACGGAACCAACATGGACGTTTATTTTAGATGGATGGTCTGAAATGGTCGTTTTACCCATTAGGGCTGTCTCCTCCTCAACCTTTTTGCATTGTATTAATGATTTGCATTGTTTCTAAGTGTAGTAACATCTGGACAAAAATGTTTCTTTCTCACTGAAGAGATTTAGGTCGTATTGCAGGTGGAATGACCTGTGAATGGCTGAGGCATTGGGTGAATGACTCGGGCTTCACTGAATTGTTGCAGTTTATCACTAAATTGCCAGGAGGACTTAGACCTGCTTTGGTAGGAATGCCACAGACATTTCATTATTCACATCGATGTTAAAGCACTTGCTAATCTAATGCAAATTGCAGAGATTTTTATATTATGACTAACCAATATTGTGCAGTAATATAACTGTAATCTCAAATGATGGAGCATTTCATGGCACTCTGCATAATGTGGCTCATTATCAAAATATTCAACATATTACTTACTCTGCCATCTAGGCAGCTAAAGTTAATAACATTATCTCACATGCAAGGGAATATTAACAAAATATATTTTGTGTTTCGACAGAGGACATGCATCGTGGCGGAGCTAAGACAACGGCCATACATAGACATAAATAACTTGGAACCTTCGTTTGCTGCAAATTTACCGTAAGAGCACCATTTGACTACTTTCCATTGACCCACATTCGTCTACATGTAGGTTCTTATTGCTGTAATGTGTTTTACAGGCTGACCGTGATGGAGCACCTGTCTAACTCCTCACTCATAAGTGTATTGGACCACATTCAACATAATTTTATTGATTTTTTGCAGCTACCGCGACACAAGCAGACAGCCTTGGCTGAGAAAGCTATGGATGCACTTGTAAGACCAAAAACACTGTAAATGTTGTACTCATAGATATATATATTTCAGTGAAATGAGAATATTTAAGATAACAGTTTGGTCTACTTCCATTTGGAAGCATTAAAGGGGAACTCCACTTTTTTTGGAAATATGCTAATTTTCCAGCTCCCCTAGAGTTAAACATTTGATTTTTACCATTTTTTTATCCATTCGGCCAATCTCCGGGTCTGGCAGTACCACTTTTAGCATAGCTTAGCATAATCCATTGAATTAAATTAGACCATTAGCCTCGCGCTAAAAATAACCAAAGAGTTTTTTCCTATTTAAAACTTGACTCTTCTCTAGTTACATTGTGAAAGACCGAAGGAAAATTAAAAGTTGTGATTTTCTAGGCCGATATGGCTAGGAACTATACTCTCATTCTGGCGTGATAATCAAGGACTTTGCTGTTGTACCATGGCTGCAGGAGGCGCAATGATATTATGCAGAGCCTGAAAGTAGTCCCCTTGGTATCTTTCAATAGCTGGGAACTATTTTTGGGCACTGCGTAATATCATTGCGCCTCCTGCAGCCATGGTACGGCAGCAAATTCCTTCATTAATATTATTAAAATTTTCCGTCAGTCTTTGTACACAATGTAACCACAGAAGAGTCAAGTTTTAAATAGGAAAAATATGGAAACTCTTTGGTTATTTTTTTAGGGTGATGCTAATGGTCTAATCAGATTCAATGGATTATGCTAAACTATGCTAAAATTGGTACCGCTAGGGTGGCCATTCGTGCCAGTTCTGCCGGACACGTCCGAACATGTTTTCGGGTGCGTTCTCCGGAAGTCGCGTTGGTCGACCGCATACATCATCAAGGTTTAATATTTCGGTTTCAATTTCAGAAAAGCAACCATTACATTTCAAGGTAAGAATGAAACTATACTGATTTTATGTCTTAAAATAAATAAATCTTAATTTTCTAATGTATTTTAACTGAAATGTGAGAACCTCGATGACGTATGCGGTCGGGCAACGCGACTTCTGGAGAACGCACTCGAAAACATGTTCGGGATGTGTCCAGCAGAACTGGCACGAATGGCCACCCTAGGTACCACCTGAACCGGAGATCAGCTGAACGGATGCCAAAACAGTAAAAATCTAATGTTTAACTCTAGGGGAGCTGGAAAATGAGCATATTTTCCAAAAAAAGTGGAGTGTCCCATTAACTTTTTAAATGTTTGTATACATACTATCATCAACATTTGTTCTTTTCCAATGTCTTCTTCAATGTCAATGTTTTCTGTCTTGTTTGATAGGGCATCTCTGAAGAAGGCCTCAATGGGGCCTCCATGGACATGCTTGGTCCTCTTCTGCCCTTTCTGGACAGTGATTTGTTAGCTGAAATTGATAGAGACGCTTTGAAATTGCACCTGGAGGAACTGAAACACTATTGCCTGCCCTCTGACTCCTTCAGACAAATATCAGCTTTGCTAACAGAGAGGAGCATGTTGGGGTGAGGCGAAGCAGCTCTGTTTTCAGATTCAACCTTGTACGAACTTGATATGGTTAGATGATTAAATGAGAAGGGCCGCCTTTATGAAATGCTTATCTAGGTGAAGGTTTATGTTTCATTGTTCCGGAAGCAAGGTTCTTTCATCAGTATTGTGATCCCAGCAAAAACAAGACCAGCATTAAATGATTCAGATTGGTTTGGTACTGGTCTAGGCCTGGATGCTGATCAGCAGCAAACCACGCTCGACAACTAGTGTTTTTACTGTTGTGGAATTTAACAAAGTCCTTGTTTGTACCAGGGAACCGAAAACATGGACGGTTGGGGATGTTGAACATTTGGGTAGACTTGTGTTCACCCTTTCACCTCAGCAGATAAGATCACTACCACTGGTAAGGGACACACAGGCCTTGTCTTTGAAGTAATGTTTGCTAACGATTCCCTTTATGGTCAACTTGCAGATTTTCTTTCAAGCATGATTTAGGTAAAGACACAATTGAGCAGGTCCTGATGAGCCAGTGGCTTTGGAAAGAAAGCAAAGTTGGTAAAGCATGTTTGGACCTCAAAGAACTACGAGAAAAGATCAACAACCTCATTCGCAAGATCGTTAAAGGTCGATGGTGGACAAGAAGAGGTGCGATGTGTGCTGCATCATTATTATTCACACAATCTATCCGATATCATTGTTGGAAGATAAATCATAAGAATTTGTTTACAGGGCCCATCCCAAGCTGCGCAGATATTAAAGGAACATTCCCGTCGGCTTGGAGGTCCTATCAGCTGAGTAGAATGAAGAGGAGAGAGCTGAAGGATTGTGTTGAATTCATGGGTCAGGATGGAACCCTTGATGCTGAGCAGCGTGAAGCACTTTGGATGGAGCTTAGACCAGTTAAGAAGCTTGTGGTTGTGCAAATGCCCTTATTATATATCATTCATAAAGTCATATAACAAGCACTATCTTTTAGGTTTATAAGCCAGTGAAGCTGCTTAAACCAGAACAAGTGCTGGAACTGGGCTGTATAGTGACCGAGATGGGTGAAAAAGAACTACAAGCTGTTGACTTGTCCAATCTGGCTGTGATAGCTCAAGTCGGCAGTCTCAATGGATGGAACACTAAGAAGGTGTGTTTTTTAACCTTGTATTATGTTCTGGGTCAATTTGACCTGTTTTGATTTTCAAGTTAACAAAACAATTAACAAACTGTGATTTTATTCCTGAAATTTTGTGACTTTTTCTCATTTATAGCCGTTCATAAATGTTCATGCGTTTGCGATGCATTTGTTTTTTTCAGGCGTGTCCCCACCCCAAACATTTCAACTTTTCAGAATGCCGCAAGCGCACTGCAGGTCATGTGACAAGAACCAACCAACGGTCACGTTTCCATGCGGTTTAATGTTGCGTTCAGAACAGCCACGGTAGAGGCGTCAAGCACGAGGGATTTCAATGTTAAGTCAATGTGAAGATGCGTTGACACGCGTCTGGAGGTCTCGCAGCGCGAATGAGGCGTTTAGCGCAATAAATGCGATTCCGCCTCATTCGCGTGTCTAGTTCGCAAGAATGCCGCGAATTGAGTGTTGCCGCGGGAAACGTGCGAGTTGAAAAATGTGAGCTTTGGCGGAAAAATGCGCCGCGTTACCAATCAGGAGCTTGCTCTAGTAGTGACGTTATTACAGAAAGCAATCACAGTCGCAGAACCCCCTCCCATGACGCGAATTTCCGCGTGAATGCCTCGATGACTAGAATTTCACGAATGAAGCGAGTAAACTCAAAATGTTCAAGGGGCAAACTAGGCGCAGTAGATGCGAACGCCTTAAACATGGCTGGTGTGAACTTTCCCACAGTTAGAAGTGAAATGTGAATTGCCCCTTAGGATATGTTGATATATTTTGAAGTGTACGCAAATAATTTTGATATTCGCGGGTCAATTTGACCCACATTTTTTTTGTTCCAATGCAACTGTACAGACCCAAATTAAATATATGTTTTCAGTGTTTGTTGCTATATTGGTGTTTTACTATCCTGAAATTGTGTAAAAGTGCTTCTCCTCACCCTTTTCAATACTGAAAAAGACTTTTACAGACACAGATGCTTAAAGTGAGCTATCATTTCTATTTACAATGTATATAAAATGCTACTTAAAGGTGCTCTAAGCGAATTGACGCGTTTTAGACCATAACAATTTTTTTGTTACATACCGGAAACATCTCCTCACTATCTGCTTGCTGCCTGTCCGCTGATCAAACTGTAAAAAAACGCGATCTCTGTAGACAGCCCAGGCTTCACAAACAGCAATATCAACATAGTGGCCAAACCTAGCAGCACAAAACAAAACAAAGTATTCCAGCCAATAAACGACAAAAAGGATTTGGGGGTGGGGGTTGGGCACGTTCATGAAAGCACGGAAGGGAGGGGGAGGAGTTAGCTACGCTCCGTCTGTTTGAAAACAGTTCAAACGTCAAAAATAACTAACGTCTCGCAGATTAGCTTAGAGAGCCTTTAAGTTATCTTTTTCTTACAGACATTTTGTCACTTTTTTTCTCATTCAGGGCCATGAACATGCATGCAAAGTTATGAAACACTGATGTGTTTTGAAGGTTTTTTTTTAAACACAATTAATGATTTTTTACCATTTTGATTATCACGGGTCAATTTGACCCATATTTTTTGTTCCAAGGAAACTGTATAGACACAAATTAAATATATTTATTACATAATTTTCATAAGGGATTTGTATGCTTATATATTTAAAGAACAACACTTTCTTGAAAGCATTACACTTTTGTGAAAATCATGAAAAATGCTACCGCTGGCTGGCAACTTTTTTTTAAAAACGCTGGCGGGGAATGAGTAAAGGGGATCGCACACCGGCAGCGCAGCTCAGCATCGCGCCGCGTCTAGGACAACTCGGAGGTATTGTAAACCGGAAGTGCACATTAAATAGCGCGAGCTTCGTCAGATAGCGTCTACTTCAAAATGCAAAATATACGTTAGCAGCCAATGTTAATCGTTAATGATTTGGGACAAATATAATGTTATTTAAGGTTAAACTATGTGAGTGGCGCTGTGTGGCGTGACAGGGATTTGAGCAACTTCCTAAGTCACAGCTGGGCGGCGCGGACAGGCGCCACCTGGCGGCGCCGGCGTGCGTATACTCATAGAAAACAATGTGTTCGATTTTTTTAGAACGGCGCGGCGCTGAGCGGCGCGGCCGGTGTGCGATCCCCTTTAGGGTCAATTTGACCCGCTCGATCAAAATCGTCACAAAAATCAAACACAATACAAGGGTTAAGTGAAATTAGAGAGAATGGCTAAAGAGAAAATATATATCACTCATAGAATTTTTTTTGCACAGATGAGAGCAGCTGTTCTTGGCATCATGAGGCGACTTAAACGGAAACCCGAAGAACTTAGTGTGGTGGAACTTGCTTCCTTCGGACATCTGCTCTGTGGCTTGAGTTCTTCAGAAATTTCCCGTCTAGACCCGTTCAACCTGAGGTACAGGGGAAATTGAATTACACAGCTAAAAGCAATGAAAAACACCTTGCTGTACCCTCATTCATTTGTGTCCATTAGTCTGGCAACTTTGTTTCTGAGAGAGATGGCACTGCCGTGTTCTGAGCAGCAGACCGAAGCGCTGACATCACGTCTGTCCAATCCTCTGGGCTTCGGTCCAGTCAGCAGCTGGGGCTCTGAGGTCTTCACTGAGATTGGGACTTTGGCAGGTACTGACTAGGATTCCATTACAATAATTTCACCGGACAATACACGCTAGCCCCACAAAAAAATAATGATTTTGCGTTTTTTAGCTGGGCTAGAAGATATGCTACTGTCTGCGCTTGTAAAAGAGCAAATAGAAGGATTGACACCAGCCGCAATAGCTCTGATACCTCCAAAAAAGCTGGCTGTGAGTGATGTTTACTCTTCATTTTTGGCATTACTTTAATACTCATACGTATTTGTGGTCTTGAATATGCACTTCTCCAGATGTTTACTTGAGACTGTAGCTCCAAACCATACATTTTTTATTTTAGGTGGTATTCAATGCCCAGCAACTGTCATGGTTGAGCTCTGAACAAGCGTGTGCCGTGACAGAGGAACAGTGGGAAGAACTTGACAGTGAGCAAAGACAAGCACTTGGCATGGCACAGTATGAAGGGGAACTCATGCTTGGGCACAGAGGTAAACAGTTCTGCTCTAGCTCACACCACCTTTTCCTTTGGTAGTTACTAGAATTACTAGTTATTGGAAAACATGTCTGTCTTTTGGTTGCTTTGTAATTCATATGTCACTATTAAAAAAATATATTTGTCTCCACAGGAAGGAATCAGGCTCCATCGGTGTGGTCTCCTGACAGCTTCACAAAGTGTTTTTTACTTTTCATCTGTACATTGTGGAATTTGCTATACAGATTATAAATGTGGTTTATTTATTCCTCTTTGTTGAATTCTTACATTTTTAATTAAATGTCATCTCAAACACAAAACAGTCTGAAAGTTGAATGTGCACACACACACACACATACACACTTTAAGGGATACTCCAGCCAAATATCAAAATTACTGCATGATTTACTCACCCTTAAGTCATCCGAGATACATATGTACATCATCTTTTTAGACAAACACATTTGGAGTTATTTTAGTATTGGAAGTTAGTTTTAGATATGTTCTTTATATATATGATTAAATTAGAAACACAAGACTCATCATAATGTATATTTTTAATCCGGATCGATTTGCAGAGCGCCATTGAACACACATGATAATTTGCAGTCAGTTGGCGGGGTGCCAGGAGATGGCTAGACGAAATAACATTATAACATTTCGTCTCGTCTCGTTTTGGTCAACGAAAATAGACACATTTTAGCATAGTTTTTATTTAGTAAACCACTTTTAGTCTCATTTTTATTTGTCAACAATATTGTATTATACATTTTATTATAGTTTTCGTCACATGACCAGCATTTACGTTGCGTCTCGTCTCGTTTTCGTCACGTGATAAAGGTTCGTTGACGAGGATATTCCGTCATACTTTTCGTTGACGAAAGCAACACTAGGCCAGAGCTTGACATTTTTGCGGTTATAAAAACACCTGCAAGGCCTGAAAGAGATCAAGCCTCAGCCAAGTAAAAAAAGTAACGCAAAAGTAACTTAAAAGTAACGTAAGCATTACTTTCCATGAAAAGTAACTAAGTAACGCAATAAGTTACTTTTTTAGGGAGTAACTTAATATTGTAATGCATTACTTTTAAAAGTAACCTTCCCCAACACAGAAAATGGCAACTGTAAATCCATGTGCCTGGCTTCGGTTGTCTCTGTGACTCGCAGAAAAATTTGTTTACCTTCCCTGTAGCTTTCGCAGTTTGTGCAAAGAAATGTCAATTTCTTGTTGAACATCACAAGTATTTTTCTGAGAAATTTTGTTAAGGTGTTAAAATAACATTAAATTAAAATTAAATTTCAATTAAAATGCACATATTTCATTGGTAAAAAACATTATTTTGTGTATTTGGTATAATACAATGTGTCCGCGGGTCCTAGCCACAATGATTAAAAAAAACGAGAAAACAATACATAAAATGACAAGAAAAACTTTTTATAGAAATTTTTGCTGAGTGACATGAAAAAGGCATTCACGCTCAAGACACGCAAAAAGCAGAATTTCGTGTCATGGAAACAAATAAATTAATCAAATTTTTTCTGACTATAACACGACTTCTGAGATCGTGTGTTTGTAACAAACGCTTTCTCCAACATGTATCATGTTTTAGCAAACACTTTTACAAAGACAGCACGCTTCAATAAAAAACAAAGAGTCAAACTTACTACGCAACTAAAGGAAACACTGATCATCATAATCTAAATCTGTTAATTCTCAAAAATGACAGAAATAAAGTAAGTTGTCTAGTCAGTATGGTCCTATTTCAAAACAATGCTTTTGTCAAAAACTTCCAAAATGTTTTTGTTATGGTGATGACATTGTTTTAGTTATTTAACAGAGAATAACTAGCATTTAACAATTATCCAGCGAAAGAGCGAGGGAGACACAGTTAGGTGGAACTTGTTTATTTGGGAATTATCTATGAGCAATATTTCTTAAACATTCATATATAAACCACATTTTAAATAGTTTACTTTGCCTGAAGGTCCCCTGGACATAAATATTTGAAGATGTCATAAAAAGCCGTCATAAAACTTTCATTATGGTTCCTTGTGGGACTTCGAAATGACGTCTTTTTGAGATGCCTTGCTCAAGAGTAAACCATAAAATATACGGTGTAATTTCCCACTTGTGAGTCTGACACCTAGTGGACTATGAACGAGCACTAAAGCACCTTGTAAACACTTCTCAAACACAGTACCAGGAAACATTTAATGTTTAAAAGAGAAACAGAAACTTTTGTGTCAAAGCTGTTGAATGCGTCACTGTGCAGACAGTAAAATGGCAGAAGCGAATATTTCATGGGCTCAGGATCAGTTCATCTGTTCAATCTGTTTGGATCTACTGAAGGATCCAGTGACCATTCCCTGTGGACACAGTTACTGTATGAGCTGTATTACAAACTGCTGGAATCAGGATGATCAGAGACGAGGTTATAGCTGCCCTCAGTGCAGACAGAACTTCACTGCAAGACCTGTTTTAGGGAAGAATGTGATGCTTGCTAATATGGTGGAGGAACTGAGGAGACTTCAGACTGAACGATCTGCTCTCAGTGATGCCGGACCTGGAGATGTGGAGTGTGACGTCTGTACTGGGAGAAAATACAAAGCTATCAAGTCCTGTCTGGTGTGTCTTGAATCTTACTGTCAAACTCACTTTGAACAACATGAAGCATTTCATACAGGAAAGCAACACAAAGTGATTGATGTCACAGGAAGACTTCAGGAGATGATCTGCTCTCAACATGATAAACTCCTCGAGGTTTACTGTCGCACTGATCAGAGATGTATTTGTTTGCTGTGTCTGATGGATGAACATAAAAATCATGATACTGCATCAGCCGCAGCAGAGAGAACTGAGAAACAGGTATGAATGCAAAATATATAAAATACTTTGGAATAATTTGGAAATTAGAGGTTCTTTTTTAAACTTTCACTTTGCATTGATCTCCCCACACCGAAAGAGTTATTTGTTATAATTCTGTTGAACAGAAACTAATGGAGGACAACCAGAGCAAACTCCAGCAGATAATCAAGGAGAAAGAGAAGATGCTTCAGGATCTAAGAGAGGCTGTGAAGATTCACACGGTGAGTTTTGATCAATCGAGACAGACACATAAATACTGGAAGAAGTGTTTGAGATTGAGTTTCAGGCTGATTTTAATGTTTCTCAACAGATCTCTGCACAGACAGCAGTGGAGGACAGCGAGAGGATCTTTACTGAACTGATCCGATCCATTGAGAGAAGACGATCTGAGGTGATACAGCTGATCAGAGATCAGGAAAAGACTGCAGTGAGTCGAGCTGAAGATCTCTTGAAGAAACTGAAGCAGGAGATTGATGATCTGAGGAGGAGAAATGATGAGATGGAGAAACTTTTACAAACAAAAGATCACATCTGTTTCCTTTAAGTAACTCAACACTGTACACTACAACATACATTATAATAAATACATCTTAAAGGGGACATATCATTACAATCAGATTTTCCATGTTTAAGTGCTATAATTGGGTCCCAAGTGCTTCTATCAACCTAGAAAAAGTGAAACAACCTAGTAACTTGATTTTGGTAAACCATTCTCTGCAAGCTTCATTGAAATTTGGCTGATGGCGATTTACTACTAACGAAGGAACCGGCTTTACTGATGAGATGCGCTTGACTATCGCATGTGATTTATCGTGCAGCCCTAATGCTAAAGTTAAAAGGTTTTTTATTTAAATATATTATTAAATAAGAAGATATGGATTTGACTCTGATTGTATTTATACTGGTTATTCTGGTTAGACGTTAAAGTTTTCTTTATGAGGATTACCAGAATCATTGGAGATAAAAAAATTGTGTTTTCCTTTTTTTTATTGAAAGTCGCAATGAAATTGAAATGGAAATTGTAATTTTTTTTGGAATATGGTGGTAATTTTTTACAAATTACTTATCTGTGAGCTTAATTTTTTTTATTCATGTGCCCTCATAATCTTTCATCAAAAATGCAAATCTCCTCCTTTCATCGAAGCGATCTCTCCTTACTTTTTGTCATATGATATGGCAGGTGGGCGCCGTGATTTCACCAAGTAAAATTTTTTTTTGATGCTGGATCAACGTTTTAATCAAAGATACCCCAACTTACCCTTAACTCAAACCTTATTTTTTAAAAGCCCGTAACCCAATCCTAAACCTAAATCTGACATACACCCTAATCCTGCAATCTTATTGGTTAATGAAAATGTTGATTCAGGACCAACAATGATGTTGATCCAAGATCACATCCTACTTGGTGAAATCACGTTCACCGTGGGGAGGTCCGGGTTGCTAGGGTTTTCGGATTAAACAACATGTTTCCTGGAAGTCGTGTGCACCGGTTTGGGTATCGTTTCAATTTTAACAATTCCGATGCCAATTTCACTTATCTAATCTAAATCACAAATATAGATGGTCATAGAACTTTATAAAAGCAATATATTTCAGTACTGAAGGTGAAGTAAAATTTAATACACTATTTCATTTTTTTTTTTTTTGCAACACAGTTAGTTGATTTAAAACAAAACTGGAGTTTTCGAAAACATTGCTGTAAAAAATTGAAGGGACCACTATTAAATAAATAGACAATTATCTGATTGTTGTTGATTATTGTAGGTCTGTGATATGAAGAAAGAAAGTTCTTATCATTGTGTTGTGTTCATGCAGAGTTTTCAGTCTCTCTCTTCATCGCCTGCATCTTCAGACAACATCATTTTCAGTTCGCTTCTCTCTTTTGATGATGTGAGGAAATCTGTCACTAAACTTAAAGAAAAGATGGAGAATTTCTGTAAAGAAGAAATATCTGATAAAGGTAAAGAAACATCCACAATATAAATATAGAAAAACAGAGCAGATTAAAATGAGTATAATTAATTTGAACTTTTTTCTAGTTACAGACATTGAAATTATTCCCATCAATGGACCCAAGTCCAGAGCAGAGCTTATACAATGTAAGACATCTTAAATTTAACCACGTTTACAACCTTGGTAATCTGAGACACTACACTATATATGAGTCAATGACGTGCCCCTCGTTTTTTGCGTCATATGGTTTAAATATTAGGGTTCAAATTTCCAAAGAAATAAGCAGATTCCTAGCATACATTCTCTTTTTTGAGGAGCAAATCTAAATTTCTGGTTTTACTTAATTTTAAGAAAACATTTGGTGGATGATTGCAAAAATGTCAATGTATATTGTCAATGTAATGCCAAAAAAAATTATAAAAAAAAAGGTGAAATTCTTAATAAAACATAATATCAGCTTGTTTGGCATAATATTACATAAGAACGATTTAATATTAAATAACACTCAATTTCCTGAAGTGTCTAGGTGGTGTAACCACTATTCAAGGAGCCATTTTGTTAATATTGTGCAAGAAATGTAAAAGGGATTTTTTTGGAAAAAAAAAATGCTTTATCTTTAACTTTATTTTTAAAGCTCTGTAGGTCTAGGGTAAAATAATTATGTTGCACATAATGTTTAGCGTTAATGCATATTCCTATTCCATTCACTTAAAATGTTAAGCAATATATAATCACATAATCAGCCACCAAACAAATTTTTGTTCCTCCAAAGCATTATTTGATAATTTAAAGGTGCCGTTTTTTTCCTGTGTTAACAAAGCTTTGATTGTGTTTACGGTGCGCAGTTTAAAGCAACACCAAAGAGTTTTTTTTTTTTACATTAAAATAACGTTTCCAAAAAAGTCTCAGTGGTTCATCCACTCAAAACATGGTGAATGGCACTTTCACATTCTCTTTGCAGCCCTCTATCGGCCAAAACCGCCCTAAAGAAGTTTCCAACCGTCGGGTAGTGGTCCTGTAGTTCGAGTGATAACTACAAAAACTTGCCTTACAGCAGACCTACAATCCAATCAGAGCCAGGTATGCTGCAGTATTTACGACAGTGCTAATGAACAATTACGCTTCTAACCTGTAGGGGGAGCAAAGAGCAATAACTCTTTAGTGTTGCTTTAACATGTGTTCATGGTTCCAGGTATTATTTATACTCTAACAGCAACATTACATGCTAACTAAAGTTTGAAAAATGGGATCACGAAAAACAACACCTTTAATGTAATTATGAAAAGTCTTTCTCTGCTCGATCTTCCTCGGGCATTTTTATCAAAATAAAAATGAAACAAACTCAACCTATCCAGTAGGAAATGTCTTCCGTGTTGTTAACACAAATGATTGGCGATGACTGCTGAAAAAAAATCAAACCACATACTGAAGTTTGTTGACTGTCGTGCTTTTCAGTTTTAATTTATTCAACAAACAATGGCCTTTGGCTGTAGAAGCAACATTGTCAAGTGGTGTAACCGGTTTGTGTCAATTGGTGTAACGAGTATTTGTCATGAAAAATATAATTATTTGCAGGAAAATAATTGTGAAATCTGATCCAGTCATATAGACATCACTATTTTACCCTGGTTAGAGTCATTCAGATATTTGTGCTTCCACATTTTAAAGCTTGTAACATGAAATTTAAGACCTGACTGTTCACTTTCTATCTTACATGTTTACTATAATGATGTAATCTATGTTATTTACATCTCTTAGTGGTTTAAATATATATATATATATATATATATATATATATATATATATATATATATATATATATATATATATATATATATACGCTTACCTAACGGATTATTAGGAAGACCATACTAATACTGTGTTTGACCCCCTTTCGCCTTCAGAACTGCCTTAATTCTACGTGGCATTGATTCAACAAGGTGCTGAAAGCATTCTTTAGAAATGTTGGCCCATATTGATAGGATAGCATCTTGCAGTTGACGGAGATTTGTGGGATGCACATCCAGGGCACAAAGCTCCCGTTCCACCACATCCCAAAGATGCTCTATTGGGTTGAGATCTGGTGACTGTGGGGGCCATTTTTGTACAGTGAACTCATTGTCATGTTCAAGAAACCAATTTGAAATGATTCGAGCTTTGTGACATGGTGCATTATCCTGCTGGAAGTAGCCATCAGAGGATGGGTACATGGTGGTCATGAAGGGATGGACATGGTCAGAAACAATGCTCAGGTAGGCTGTGGCATTTAAACGATGCCCAATTGGCACTAAGGGGCCTAAAGTGTGCCAAGAAAACCTCGCCCACACCATTACATCACCATCACCAGCCTGCACAGTAGTAACAAGGCATGATCGATCGATGTTCTCATTCTGTTTACGCCAAATTCTGACTCTGCCATCTGAATGTCTCAACAGAAATCGAGACTCATCAGACCAGGCAACATTTTTCCAGTCTTCAACTGTCCAATTTTGGTGAGCTTGTGCAAATTGTAGCCTCTTTTTCCTATTTGTTGTGGAGATGAGTGGTACCCTGTGGGGTCTTTTGCTGTTGTAGCCCATTCGCCTCAAGGTTGTGCGTGTTGTGGCTTCACAAATGCTTTGCTGCATACCTCGGTTGTAACGAGTGGTTATTTCAGTCAAAGTTGCTCTTCTATCAGCTTGAATCAGTCGGCCCATTCTCCTCTGACCTCTAGCATCAACAAGGCATTTTCGCCCACAGGACTGCCACATACTGGATGTTTTTCCCTTTTCACATCATTCTTCGTAAACCCTAGAAATGGTTGTGCGTGAAAATCCCAGTAACTGAGCAGATTATGAAATACTCAGACCGGCCCGTCTGGCACCAACAATCATGCCACGCTTAAAATTGCTTAAATCACCTTTCTTTCCCATTCTGACATTCAGTTTGGAGTTCAGGAGATTTTCTTGGCCAGGACCAAACCCCTACATGCATTGAAGCAACTGCCATGTGATTGGTTGATTAGATAATTGCATTAATGAGAAATTGAACAGGTGTTCCTAATAATCCTTACAGTAACCTGACCTTTAGACTTAGATTAACAAATAAATGAAGCATTATAATATGCAAACGAATATGATAAACTATTATAAACTGTATTTATCTTCCTCAGATTTTAGTCTGCTCTCTCTGGATCCAAACACAGCACATAGAGATATCTGTCTGTCTGAGGAGAACAGAGCGGCTACTGACACTTACACAAAGCAGCGGTATCCTGATCATCCAGACAGATTTGAGGATTGGTGTCAGGTGTTGTGTAAAGAGAGTTTGTGTGGACGCTGTTACTGGGAGATGGAGTGGAGTGGGGATGAAGGTGTGTTTATATCAGTGTCATATAAGAGCATCAGCAGGAAGGGAAGAGGTGATGAGTGCGCATTTGGATTAAATGATCAGTCCTGGAGTTTTTTCAGCTCTCCCTCCGTATGCTCATTCTGTCACAATAAAATAAAGACAGATCTCACTGTAAACTCTAGGTCTTCTAGAATAGGAGTTTATGTGGATCACAGTGCAGGAATTTTGTCTTTCTACAGCGTCTCTGACACAATGACCCTCATCCACAGAGTCCACACCACATTCACTGAACCTCTATATCCTGGGTTTGGTGTTTGTTTAGAATCAGCTGTCAAACTGTGTGATCTGTCAGTGTAAAGATGCATGCTTTATGATTATTGTTTTAGGATCGGCTTAGAAGTGCATAATTACAAAACAGATTAAATGAATTAATTAATATATTTAGAAAACCTATTTTACCCCATTTCAGTCCAATATTTATATCACATGTGTGAAATGTTTTGTTCTGTAATAGCCTGTAAAATAGCCTGTAATCTTTCCTCAAACGTTTTATGAAGAACTTCCAAAGCATCCACAGCCAAACTCATTAAATGTCTTTGCACGTTTGCTTTGATTCATCGCTGTGCAGTCCGTGAACTTGTACCGTAGTATTACATTTTCTAAAAACACAACGCAGAAAAATACACAAAAGTGTAACGGTTACGAGAGACTCCTGCTGCTCCGGTAGAAACTGTATCCTAGCGAAAATTCTTGTAGTTTAAATGTTTATCATCTTTATAGTTGTAATTTTAAAAGTCTGCCTATTTTAGCAAAGATTATTTAAAATATGATATTATATTATGTGAAAAAAAAAACACAATTAAAAACATTTGAAGCAGGACTACTTTATCAAGCGTAATGTGTCATAGCAGTGAGCAGATCGTAAAGACCGTTTCAGCAGTAACAACATAAACAAGCGGCTGTCGTGGTCCGCACGTAACTTCCGGTAAACTCCAATAAGAATAAATAACAACAAAGTTCTTTAAACGTAGTTTATTTATATAACAAGCAAAAAGAAAAACACATAGATTACATAGGAAACCAAAACATTTGTTATTTTCGACGAGGCATTCGTTCATGAGATCAGTTTAGTAACTAGTCAGACCATTAAAAAAACGAAACCGGAAGTAAGGTTCGGATCCAGACGTGTATCACGTGCGTCCGATGAAACCGTGAAATACCTGACTACACAAATCAGACTCCTTCCAGAATGTTTGAAATATTTCTTTAATTAACACACTAACAAACTGATGAACTTTCTGACATTTCTTATTTTCACTCATGCTCAGCTGTGCAAATTAGAATTAATAATTGGCAGGTAAACATTATAAATATCACAATTAAATGTAAAAATAATGCATTTTTATTTAAAATGTTTTATACTGATCAAATCATATTTGTGATATTATTTGCTCTTTGTTTAAAAGTGACAATCAACCAAAAGTTATTATTTCAAGATTTTAAATGTATAAAGATGTATTTCAAGCATAAAATTATTTCGCCCAGATCAAATGTAGAGAGCAGGCTAAGGATCATAAGTGAATGTTTAAGAGATAAAAATGATACTATGAAATAAATCTTTATAATTTAATTTCATTATGTACCTGATTCTAACTAAAAGGAAATCTATGACCACTCTGCCATGTCTGGGTTCCAATGGGTGTCACCTGATGAAGTCTGTGTCTTTCTGTGAGTCAGTGTTAAATCATGCCTGTGTTTCACCTGTGACATTCTGTGGGTCAGTTTAAATCATGACACACTCACCACATTACATCTCCCATTATCATTTGCACCATCTTTGATTACCGTCTTCACATGTTCACTATCACCCGGACTCCATATATACTCATTATTGTCTTTACTCTTTGTCGTAACGCCCTGTGTTTACCACTACTCTGCTCCAGATTCCCTCAAGTGTATGTTTTTTAAGTATTAAAATAGTGTTATTTGTATCCCATTTCCCATGTGGTATAACGTGACAGTTACATTGTCACTAACAAAATTTCGGTCTCAATAATGACTAGGGCTGAACGATGTGAGGAAAAGTTGCGATGTGCGATGACATTGTTTAATGTTGCGATGACGATGTGAGTTGCGATAAATATATATAGTTTTTTTTCATGTTTTAGGGGCCATTCACATGTCGCGCCTAAAACACGTGGAAAACACTAGACACGTAGGTTATTGTCACATGAACTGCACGCTGCGCTTGTGTCATTCTGAAAAGTTAAAATGTTTTTGAAATACCTGGAAAAACGAGCGTGTCGCGACCGCGGCGCTCCAAGAGCACACATACATTTGAAATAATGAACTTGAGCGCGCAATAAACGCAATATGAGAATCACCGCTTCCACAGTTTGCGGCGTCATCTCTCCTAAATCCAAAATAATTCCATGATATAGCTGAAGTGCTGTTCATTTTCACCACAAGGTCTTCGTCTGACAACACATTTTCCTCACTCTTCTCTCCTTCCTCTGCCATAGTTTTTGCTAACAGGCACAGCGTCGCAACTGACACCTCACAAATCAATCTGAGCGTAGCTGACTTGGGGGTTCCCCTGATTGGCCTCATAGCATGAACGCGCAAACCATCGCTGCGTCCGAAACCGCCTACTTCCATAATATATAGTAGGCAAAGTAGTGCTTTTTGCATACTATATAGTATGGTAGTAGGCGATTTCGGACGCAGCACATGTCTTCAGGACTAAACGTGATAGGTCAAACGTTTATTACATGCGCTTACTGTTTTCCCTTCATTCATCGCGTCAAGGCTGTCTGTTGCGATGTGTTCATCGCGTGAGTTCATATCGCGATGACGATGAAAATTCGATGTATCGTTCAGCCCTAATAATGACAATGTATTATTTTGCATACACATTTAATATAAATTAATAATTGATATAAAAATGTGCTGTAACATTAATTACATCCACTGATATATCCACTGATTATATATATTTATACCACGGGTCTGTTGAATGCTGTAGTCTGATTGGCTGAGAAATGTTCTGTGGGTATGCATTAATTTCTGATAACCGCACACCTAACTTGTCAAATGTCTTGAAAATAGGCACCAGAGCAATGTTTGTGGTAACCGTGGTATAAGAGGAATAATTGACGACGGGCCATTGAATTATTTTAAAAATAATGCACACGGTGTAACGGCACGACGGGTGTGCATTATTTTCTTATAATTCAATGGCCCGTCGTCAATTATTCCTTACATAGTAAACATAATTAAATGTATAGTATTCAGTCCAGTCACAAATAACAACCGATTTAATAAAAAATATACTTTTTTAAGACAGAAATAATATTTGTGAATGTAATAAAACAAATGCTTTCACATTATAATATTGTGCAAAATATGTGCTTCTATGCCAGCATACTCATAAGTGCACACATGGGCAGACATCCTGTCATTAACTAAAATTAACTAACCCTGGAATTTAACATGCTCCGGAGCAGGTTATCCTCAGAGAGTTAGTTGCTATGGTTACTGAAAGAACCTAAAAGTTACCTCCATTTTTGGAACTGAAAGCAGAGGTTATCCGCTTGCTTACTTTTCAACTTACCTGGGTAAATCACATACCCTGCTTTCTGGACTACACCCCTGCCATGGTTCCTCCTAGAATAACAAACAGACCAAAGCCTTCATTATAAAGTATTTATAATGCAACACAACAAGCTACAATCTGTCTGTCTTCGTAATGAGTGCTGCTCAGTCCATTGCAGTGCCTTTTCACACAGACTACTACTGACAAATACAACTTACAGTTGCTTGACCCTTGGACGTTAAACCAATAACGCATGAATATTACAATAATGACAAGCAAGAGGGGAAATAATGAAGTACACATTTTGAAACATGACCCGGCTGACGTGAGCATAATGAGTTTGGGCTTCAGGAGCTTCATTAACTGGATCATTAGGCCAGCTGTGGGTAGATATGCTCGGAATCTAATTGATGGACGCTGGAGAAACCCAAACACTTAGCCGCCTCATTTGCATCTCGAGGGTTTGCCTTCTTTCAGCGGAATCTAAAAATGGTGAGAAGGTTTAAAGGGGACAGAGAATGAAAAACCATTTTTACCTTGTCTTTGTTGAATAATGGTAGTCTACCCGCATTCACAAACATACAAAAAGTGCTAGACATGCTAAACATCTCAATCTCATAGAAATTCCTCTTTTAGAAATGTCAGCCAGTAAACAGCCCAATCTGAAAAACTGATGCTTATGACATCACAGGCATCTCACTGCCCCTCCACTTTAAAATAATTGGCTACATTTTTTGAGTGGCAGCAAAGTCAGCCAATCAGTAATGAGATTGCAAGTTAAGCCAGTAGGGGGAGCCAAATAGGTGCAAAACCACTTGTTTAAAATCCCCCACCCTAATAGAGCTATCTGAGAGAGGTTTTTAGGAAGCTTCTAAGGCATTACAGACCCAAACAAAAACATTTTTTTGAGAACAAGGATAAATACTCCGTTCAATCGTTCTATGTCACCTTTAAGTTTATTTAGGAAAAAAAAGTCTTCTTGTTTGTTAAAACTAGTTATTTCCTAATTAAACTAAGGCCTAGTCCTTGATTAAGCTAATCCCTGTCCGGGAAACCTCCACATTATGTTTATACTCTTGACTTCGATGAAGATCAGATCACATTCTATGACAAATCAACTCAGAAAACCATGAAATTCCAAAAGGTTCACCTACTTTTCTTGCCACTGTATAGACGGTTTCATCGGTCGCACGTGCGCTGACGCAATACACGTATGGATACGAACTTTACTTTCGTTTTTTTATGGTCTGACTAATTGCTAAACTGATCTCTTGAACAAATGCCTCGTCGAAAATAACAAATGTTTTGGTTTCCTAGATAATCGATGTGTTGTTTTTTGCTTGTTATATAAATAAACTACGTTTAGAACTTTGTTGTTATTTAATCTAAGCCAAGTTTACCGGAAGTTACGTGCGGACCACGACAGCCGCTTGTTTATGTTGTTACTGCTGAAACCGTCTATACTGTATATGAGTTAGGGTATAAACACACGCATAATTCATAATTGGGTGGAGATATACCTTAATTTGAACAATTTAAAATTGAAGTCATATCTAAAAAACTTCATTAAAATATTTAAAATATTGAGTTTAATTATAATACAATAAAAAAATTTATGCAATATTGGCTCGACTGTTCAATATTGTTCAGCTTGTTAGCGTATCAAATCGTTTTTTATTTTACCTGTACATGAGCATCCAGCAGATGGCGCGAGGCAACTGAACACGGCGTCATCCGTTTAAGTGGGAGCGTCCTGACGTCGCTTCTCATTGCGTGCTATGACGTATTTCCTGAGAAGCCGCGCGTAAGACCACCTCTCCGGTCCAGTCCTAGGAGGGAGGTATTTTACACACTGTTTATTTACTAGTTTTCGTCGTTTTTCAACGTTCAAACATGCGTTCGTAAGTATGTCGGCACCTCGGTCCAAAGGTGCCTCAGACGAACCGGGTCTCAGTGACGCCTCAGCGTCGCGTTACGTGATACAGCGCGAGCGAACCTATCGCAAAGTTTCCCTGTTGTACAGTAGATGAGAGCGTGTGTGGACTTTACAAGTCGCTTGTAGACTTCTGTCAGAGCAACGACAGTTCGGTCTGTCAGGTCGTTTCAGTGTCTTTGTCTTCTTTAAAACTCTAATTCATCGTCGTCTTACTGTTTATGTAATTCGGGAAGCGACGGACTTTTCGCGGTGTCTGTTGTTGACACGTTCCGTGGATTTACCTTGTGTCCAAAGAAACGGAAGAGAGGGAAAGCAGATGTTGAGGTAAGACATTCATTTGATCATTTTAAAGTTAATGCTTTGTTTTTGTGTCGCAAGAGCAAACAGACTTCTGAGTCGATCACAGTTGTATGTTGTTTACCTCAAAGTTTTTATGACTGACTTTTATGGCGTATCTTCATCGTCAAAGACCAAACATTGGCGTAAAATAGCTTCATGTACAAGCACACAGTGGCCCAGAAACTGCAATAAAATGCAATTTAAGCACGTTTTACATAAAGTAGTGTGTTAAACCATAAGAGTAAAGCATAGTGCACAAAGCTATATTGTATAAACGTGGCACTATGTTCAGTATGGTGATCATCAGTCTGCAACAGTTTGAACCTGAGTTCATCCATCCACTAAAATCACATTGAGACCAGCTGAGTAGTTGAGAAGCGTTGGTGAAACGTCATATGACTCACTTCACATGCTTTGTTAACACATTGGAGTGAAACAAATATTCATTGATATTGATTTTGAGCAAAGAATAATCCCTATTATAATAATGAATAATCTGTACTACCTTAATCTGTAATCTTTTATAATCATAAGGTACATAAACACTACAGTCAGTGGCACAGTCCTCTCTGGTCGTGGTCTCTATTGACCATGTACTTGTTCGTTTAATACTTCCACCTCACGAGAGTAATATTTCAACCATTACCAATCCCTGTGTTATGCTTTGGCCTGTCAGGCAACAGAATTTGTCTTTTGCTGAGGTAAAAGGGCATTCGTTTGTGTGTTTTGAAATGAAAAATGGATCGCATTACCCACAAGTACACGGCTGACTGTTCGAATTTGTGTCTCCCTTAGTGGTGCCTGAAACAGCCGACTTGTTTGAACCCAATTGTCCCCTGTCTTTTGCTCCTTTTGATTTTTAATACCTTCATGACACCTCTATGCAGGTTTTCTCTCCCTGTGAAGTGTTAACCATGTTGTGATGTCATGAATGTGGGTGTACTTTGAAATCAGTGTTGGCATGGCTTTAGATGGCTGTCAGGAAAGTTACGCACTTCTTGCTTAGTACTGACATACATAGGCAGGACTGGAGTCACGCTCGGGTTGAAGTGAGTATTTTCGGTTTGTTTTTAGTCTCCTGTCTTGATAAATATAATCGCTAAAGAGTTGTTAACATTCCTGACAAATTGTACAATTGTAGAGAGATAAGCAATGTGTAGTTCATGTTAAATATGTAAACAGATTTTTGGCTTCATGTTGCTTGTAAAGTTCATTTGCAGTACTTTGCTTTTTCTTACTTGTTAGATATTAGTAGGGCTGGGTATCGATTCAGATGTTCCAGATCGGTTCGATTTCGATTCACAAGCTATCAAATCGATTCCGATTCTCGATAAATTTTCGATTCCGGTTCTCAGGTAGGTTTTTATACTCGATTCTCGATTCAACTCAATGAATATAGATTTAATACACATACTATATTAATAAAAAAGAACAGTGAACAGCAGTTTACAAGTGGGTAATTAATAAAAAAATTAAAAGCCACAACACGTCTTGCTTGCGAAATCTAAAAGGCTTCCATTCCTCCGTTCAATGTTTGCAGAAATAAATATGAAAAAAATCGATTCTGCTCTTTGAGAATCGATTTTTAAACGACCACGTTTTAAAAAACGATTAATCGAAAAATCGATTTTTTTCCCAGCCCTACATATTAAAGGTGAAAATTAAAGTTTTGGAAAATGCAGAAAATTTGAAAACATAATGGCATCATAATGTGATCATAATGGCATTGTGCTTTTTACTTTATTGTAAAGCTGAATTACTCATTACAACTTTGGATACTAACAATTACAGACTATACCTACTAGATTTTTATTTCATATTTGTGGCCCTGGACCACAAAACCATAAGTCGCACGGGTATATTTATTGCAACAATACTTTGTATGGGTCAAAATAAATGATTTTTATTTTATATCATTAAGATATTAAGTAAAGATCATGTTTCATCAAGATATTTTGTAAATTTTCTAAAGTAAATATACCAAAAGTGTATTTAATCATTGGTAATAAGTGTTGCTAAGAACTTCTTTTGTACAACTTTATAGGCGATTTATATCTTGATTTTTTTTGTACCATCAGATTTAAGATTTTCCAATAGTTTTACTTCTGCCAAATATTGTCCTATACTAACAAACCATATATGCATATTCAATATGAGTTTATATAAATCTGTTTAAAAAAATGAACCCCTTATGACTGGTTTTGTGCTCCATGATCAAATTTTTGTTTATATAAATCTGTTAATTAATTTTAAAATTAACCCCTTGTGCCTGGTTTTGTTGTCCAGGGTCGCATGTTATCTTGTTCTTAAATTTTATGATTAATGTTCTTGCTTGTAATGCAGGTTTATGTGTATAGTACATGTATCATTCTAGTTAAACATTAGGAAATAGGCTGTGTTTACATTATATTGCCGCATAGGTTTTTATGGTTTTGTACAGCATATTGAGTTAATGTATGGGCATTATTAAATGCAAATATGTTTCAGAATATACCGTAAATGTACTTTCCTGATGGTAATAGGCAGATTGTAGTAAAACAGGTCTGGATTTCAACGAGGCGTAGAGCTGGATGCATTCTTTGACATTGTTATAGTGATAATTACGTTGTGTGTGTGTGTCAAAGAGTCAGTAAATAGGGACATGTCATTTGAAGCCGCATGTTCATGAGCCTCACTTTTGTAAAGCAGAATAAAAGGTCTGTGCTGAAAGAAAACAACAGTTGTTTTTGCAATTTACGTCAAATGTGAACAAAAGATGATGGTTTTGCTTATCAGATCATTGGATGTAATTTGACTTCTACGTTGCTTCTCTTGTTTACACAGAAATGTTACATTTTCATCTAACCAGATCTTTGTAAAACAAGCATGTGTTTACTATGAAATGGATCATTAAGGGTGTGGACAGATCGGGTGGCTCCATCTCCAATACTTGAATTAAAATCATCAGACAATTCTATTGATGCAATCCCAACTTCAGATAAAGAAAGTGGAAAGCGTTTTGATCGTCAAAGTCCGTGAGATTGAAATGATTACAGATTATGCCGTCAATTCAAATATATAACAACCTTTGTCCCTTTCATACCATAACGCACTAGATTAGGTTTAATGCATGTTGAGCCTAAAGTCAAGACGAATTTCTCGTTTAGTGTTTGTTTAGTCATGAGAATGGGGAAGTTAAAGGATAATTTTGCTGTTTTAAAAAAAGCAATCTGTTAAAACCGAACGTTTACAGTGGAAGAATAAGTCCGCTGTCATCCCTCGAAACATTCACTTTGCTGGTGTATTACAAGGAAATATGATGACTTGTCACATGACTAATGGATGGCAAGAACCTTCTGTGTTTTTGTTTTCCCTCAACCTTCAGTGAACAGACAGCACGACATTGTGAAACTGCAGCTGAGTTGACGTGTATTAAGAGCTAGACAAGGGTTTGTTAGTAGCAGTTGGCTTCACATGCCATTCAACAACACTTAATTATTTTAGTTTTCGTGTTTTGTCTTATTTGTATTTGTAGTGTCACCGTAGTCAGGATTAGGGATGTTAACTATTAGGGATGTTGAATCGATCTTAGAATAATTGTAGATAAAAATTAAATCGATAAAACTTGATGGTGGTTGAAAAAGCAAGGTCATGCACGTGTGTGTGGCGTCTGCGCAAAAACATACAGCAGGAAAAAAGAAATAAAGCGGGTGCGCATTAAACTAGCCATGATTACAACGATGCTCGATGCCAAGCACACACCTGGGCTTTTTAACCTTATGTGATACGAGGCTGACTGCCAACGCAACAAAATGGCATCCACGGTGGATCTGATCGTGTCCGATACAGAAAATGCAAATACAGTTAGCCTACTGCAAGCAAAGACCTTCTCTAGGAAAGCCTGCAAGCTCAGCATAAAAACGCTGCTATACACAGGGAAGGCGACCAGAAGCCGTTTGAATGAACAGATTAAAATGTAATCTTAAATTCTGAAAGGAACTGTCAAATGTCAGCTAACTGAATGCCCGCAACCGATGTCACTGATCATTATTGACTGGCTGAGGCACTGCAAGGTAGTCAAGTTGACTGTTGCGGGTTTTCTAATGGTAGAATAGGTTGCTATCTCCATAATTAAAGTATATCTGCTGAAAGTGCGACACAGTTCCAATCAGGAGGTGACAATGGGAAAGTGCCTTTTGTATGCTTTTTGGATTAATTACAACAAATAGTGTATCAACGACTTGGAAAGCGAGGTGAACTACTAGAAAAATAACACTTGATGATAAAAAAAACTTTTATTTTGATATGGACTGGCGACTGTTGCCAAAGTGCGCATGTGAGGCAGAGTTATACACTGTGTCTTTTAGTCATTATATTTCAGTACGATATAAGTTTAAATTGATGATTTTATCAAAATACCAACTACATCAACCACTGGTGTAATGGTGCCTGGAGAAGTGGGTATACTCTTAATTCATGCCCCCGTTTTTTAAAGTAGAAGTGGGTATACCCCATGCCATCTAATAAAGAAGTAGGTATACTCCGTATACCTGTGTATACCCTGCACTACACCACTGACATCAACCCATTTTACAATCCCACTAGCATGTTATTTAGACAATTTTTTTTTTAAATTTGTGCGAGGAAGCTGGCGTTTTGATTGCCGATTACATGTTGGCTATGCCACTGCAGTAAGGCTTATTGCACTGTTACCGTTAACGATATTAAATTGACATCCCTAGTCAGGAAAGTAATCATATTTAGTTTGACAAAAATAAATTCTAGGGATGCACCGATGTGTCGCATATTATTGGTGTGGCAGATAAAGCAATTTTTCCCAGCATCGGACATCAGACGATTGTTTAATAACAGCTGATTATCAGGGCGGATTATATCCAGGCAACAAAATGGTGGAAAAAATGCTGTTTGATAATTATTTTGGATTGGGTAACAGAGATTGCAAAGATCTATACTTGTAGGATTTCACAAACAGCCCGATCTCAAGGGAATTCCCCCTTACCCCAGCATCACAGGGGCAAAAGCAAATCGTACAAAAACGAACGAATATGAATTCGCCATCTCTTAAATGCGTATGAATGCCATGAGATTATGTTGTCCAATAGTTTGCAGTGATTTGTGTCGTTGGACGACCGGTTATGGCCGTTTCACATGGTACGCGGTAAGGGGGAAAAATCGTCCCGTGGCTTCAGCTTTTCTCCTGTATTGGAAGCGTTTTGTGCAACATTTAGTGCAAATATGTTTATCTTCAACGGCGCCTGTCATGAAGTACCATGTCCGGAGAAGGAATAGGATTTTGGGTGCACGATCAAGGCGTGTGGACCAAGTCCGCTTCACCTCTGTAACCACCCCGTTTTGCCGCTTTCCGCACGTCTCCTATTGAAAAAGAATTAAACACTCGCGATTGCCGCGTACCGTGTGAAACGGCCTTTACTGTTCATTTGCAAAAAACAGACTGTACATCTATTTTTTTTTTACAGTGTCATTAGGTCAATTTAAATATGCCATCTTTAATTTAGTTGCTCCAACTAATTTAAGTCCAAGCCCTGCTTTTAACAGCAACCAGGAGAGCGAAACCTAGTTTTGGGTGTCCAACCCATTTTGTTACACACGAGTTGGTCTGTGATTCATTTTCTCAATTATACTCCTAAATCGGTAAATCAAATGATTCATTCTGTAATCTTGCATCTCTTTCCCTCCCCAGGTGAATCCCGAACTGCTCTGAATCCAGCTCTCGTCCTCATCTCTCTCTCTTTACATGTGCCTGAGACAGTGCAGATATCACATTGGGTCGCTGTGCTGACGGACTCTGTGACATAAGTAACTCCTGCCTTGGTTATTTCCATCATCTCTGATGGATCTCCGGCTCGCCTCACTAACGCTCGGGACACTACTGATTCTTGTGACCTCTGGACCGCGACCATCCATTGGACAGACGGTTTACACGAACTCATGGGCCGTCCACATCACAGGGGGAGAGCAGGAAGCTGACCGGATTGCAGAGAAACATGGCTTTGTGAACCAGGGCAAAGTGAGTACAGCGTTCAGTCATTTTCATTTTAGGAAAACTGGATGTCGTTCAGTTGTACGTTTATTTCAAAATGAATTTCCAATAAAATTGTAGAGGCAGTACAGCTGATGGTACTGTGATATATGTGACTCTTTCTGTGAAATCCAGGTTAAAGTCTCATAATCTTTTTCAGTCATTGATTTCACAATGATTGTACTCAGTCAATATTAAAGGTTATAGGTTATATTTTCACTGAATGTTCTTTACATGATGTAGGATAATTGTAGGGGGAAAATGGTTAACCATTCAAAAATTACTTTGACTTCATGAGCTGGGTTTTCACAGGTAGGGTCACGGTTTTTTTTAGGGATGCAAAACGATTAATCGCGACTATTTGTTCTCTGAATAAAAGATTTTGTTTACATCATGTGTGTGTACTGTGTATAATAATGATGTATATATAAATACACACAGATGCAAGTATATAAATATAAATATATAGATATATACAATTATTATATACAGTACACACACATAACATGTAAACAAAAACTTCAATAATGCAAACGAATAGTTGCGATTAATTGTTTTGCAACCACTCAGTTGTGCTTGACTATATCAAACTTTAATCTAAGGGTAAAAAGAGTCTTGGTTTTGGAGTGAAATAAGACACGTCCTTAATGGGCTTCGTGAACTTCACCTTGTAGTTGACATTGTACATTTACCGAAATTTGAATTTTGTTTATCTTCTGGTGCAGTATTTGACCCTTTGTCCCATTTGTTCTTGTTAAATATTGAGAGCATCATGGTTTTGCATATAATCAGAAGGTTAAATCTGTGCACCGCTGTCTGCACGTCCTTCAAGATTTCTAAATGAAACTTTGTCTCACGAGACTCCCATTAGTAAAGGCAAATTTATCCTGTTCTTCCTCTCAGCCCCGGTTCCAAAGAAACTCTGAATTTCTAAAGATTTCTTGCGTTATGTCTCAACACTCCGTCTCTCTGATGGAATGCATAAAACATCTTCCTCTTTCTTCTGGTGTCATTAAACATCCTCGTCTTGTATCCGCGTATTTGACTACAGGGATGTCTGGAATGAGCTGCTACATAACTTCCTGGCCAATGTAGGGCCCTATGATTTCCGTGATGCGGAAAACGACTTAATGGAAATGGAATTTACTATATAACATGGAATGTCACGGAATTTGGCTAGTTTAGCATGGAGTCATTTTTAAAACCCATTGTAACTCATTGAAGAAATCCACGAAAATGTTTTTATTTTGTGTAATGTTGGATGTAAAGAAAGGTATGGGCGTTTTTTGTCATAAGAAGCAGTGTATCATAAGAGGGCAAGCAGGTTTTGTCAAAGCCTGGGACACAGCAGACTAAAAGTACAGTATACTTTCTTCCCGCATCCGCCTTGCTCGACTTCATCTATTTATCAGCGTGTATAGCTCATATATGTTCCTTAGGCATCGCCACTGGCACTCAACACACATGTGATCACTGATCTACATTTTCTTTCTTGTTTAAGTGAACATAAACAGCTGGATGTTTGTCAGAATATTGAAACACTGCAGTTTTAAAGCTGTCTTGGGTCTTTAAGTAACAGTAGCCTGCTGCTTTCTGTGTCAGAAATGTTCATTAGACACCAAAAATGAAAATCACACTACTCTTAACTAAACAACATTGGCACATTACATTCATACAGTGAGAACTGTGCAATGTTTTATTTGTATTTAATGCTAATGTTAAATCATGGATTGTTCATATATATTATTTATTACAGATGTTGGAAAAAAGGGAAAACAAGATGAATATAGTTTTATAATTAAAAGACAAAATAAACATTTGGTTGATTGTCAGTGGGAGCGGGCTAAATGTAATTTTAAAGAAAACTTTCAATAAATTCTTGTTAAATTGTAATTGTTTAAAGGAATATTCCATTTTCTTAAAAGAAAAATCCAGATAATTTACTTACCACCATGTCATCCAAAATGTTGATGTCTTTCTTTGTTCAGTCAAGAAGAAATTTTTTTTTTTGAGGAAAACATTGCAGGATTTTAATGGACTTTAATAGAGCCCAACATTTAATACTTAACTCAACACTTAACAGTTTTTTTCAACAGAGTTTCAAAGGACTCTAAACGATCCCAAACGAGGCATAAGTGTCTTATCTAGCGAAACGATTGTCATTTTTGACAAAAAATAAAAAATATGCTATTTTAAACCACAACTTTTCGTCTAGGTCCGGTCCAGCGTGACCTCACGTAAATGCGTAGTGACGTAGGGAGGTCACGTGTTACATAAATAAAACGCACATGTCAAAAATGACAAACGTTTCGCTAGATAAGACCCTTATGCCTCGTTTGGGATCGTTTATAGTCCTTTGAAACTCTGTTGAAAAAACTGTTAAGTGTTGAGTTAAGTATTAAATGTTGGGCTCTATTAAAGTCCATTAAAATCCTGCAATGTTTTCCTAAAAAAAAAAAATTTTTTCTTGACTGAACAAAGAAAGACATCAACATTTTGGATGACATGGTGGTGAGTAAATTATCTGGATTTTTCTTTTAAGAAAATGGACTATTCCTTTAATGTTTTCAGTTGATAAGATATGCTTTTTGTTAACTGGAAATTTTATTTAACCATTAAAACCAGAAAAAATAAACCAGAAAACACGGAATTTAAGAATAAATAAAACTGATTTCATAGGGCCCTACCAATGTGTTTCATTACCCAACCCTGGAGTTTTAATTCTGGCTTCACATTGTGAAAACAACCTTCATTCACTTTACGTCCCCGCTGAGTGCTTTAATGATCATGTGAGTGATCGATAACTAAATATAACATTACATGATTATATAGCCAATTCATTAGGTTAGATGATTCATTTAGATGAATGTTGCAGTCCATCCTTCTCGCAAAGAATTTGGTTGACTTTCTAAGACAGACGAGACGGCCAGTGTCCAGATGGTAATCCAAAGCAAGGTGATGAATAGTTCCCAGCATGCTTTGTAGTGAGCAGGAATATGCTGCGGTTAGTAATTGCTTGAGAGTAATGCCTCAGGGTCGTCTCTGCATATAGGTGGGTTCAGTACTGTATTTCACGAAAGGGAAGCTAATACAACTGCCATTTTCAGTTTTTGCCAGACGGTCCGTGAGCTTATTCAATAAGATGCTACGGTGGTCCGGAAAGATATTAAGGGCTTTCATTTTGTCACTGACTGATGTTATTCTGTTTATTAAAATAGCTCTGATGTTTCAATGATGGAACTGGTCCTGGAACAGCAACTTTTTAGTTAGTTTTGCATGGGCCAATGCCATGCCTCTTATAAGTAAATGGAAACCTCTTTTTAGGTCTGTACTAGTTTACATTTAATCAGTTTAGTCACTGGTCTGCTTAATTGCTTGGCAGTTTACCAGAACTCTTAAACATGTTATTTCCTACCGTCTGCAATTTCCATACCATTGGTTTGCTTTGAAACTCTGCTTTGCTTACTGTCGTAAGAAGGGGGACTGTGACGCTACGTTTTGAAGTTTAGTCTGCGGCTAGTGCTGTAACACTTCTTACAGGCTTTTGAAATTTACAATTAAATTTCCAAATAAACTTGACTGTCAAAAAGTTGGACCGGCCAGCCGCTATGCATCATTGTAAATCAGCTATTTGATCTCAGTAATAAGATTGCGGCGTGATTTTACTCAGCGTAAAAGCGCGGCAGCTCAGCTGTGCAGAAATCACACCTGGCCGAGCCCCAGACCCACATTGTTCGATGAGACATGCTGACAGCGCTGTTGGCCGACTTTGAAAAGCATATCGTTTTGTTACACCAGTGCCGGAGGCTTAATGTTTTTAACATTTCTCATTTGTTTTCCAAGTGAAGGATTACTTTTACAGACAGAGGGAAGCTTTTATTTCTTTTAAACGCGCCTACTCTTTCTTCTACTATTCGATAGTGCCGCTCCATAGTTTTACTCTCGCTCTCCTATGTTTGTAATAGTTAATAACTTTCTCTCGAGTGCTGCAATTTGTTTTGGGTCATGGATAAACTTGGAAGGCAAAGTTGTAAAGTACATTTTGATGCATGATGTTGTTGCTGCCATTACTATTGATCATACCCGGAATTTGAATTTAAAGCAAACACCCAAGCATTTAGCATCACCGGTTTGTGCTACAGACATGCATAACTCAAACTGAGTGGCTTGTTAAGGAGTGTTTTGCTATGTGCTGTTACAATTCAGATATATTGGAGGATTAAACGAGCAGTGAAAAATGTGAATATCATATGCCCCTTTTCCACCAAGGCATTTTGAGTGCTGGTTCAGAGCCAGAGCCTAATTTCAAATCACTTTTTCGACATCCAAAGCACCAGCTCTGAACCAGGAAAAGTGGTTCTTAAGTAGCACCAAAACATTGCTGAATTAAGAGCCGATTGTGTCAGGGGCTGGGGGCGGGGTTGATGTGTCACGATGTGGCACACCGGACGAGAAGCGTCGCGTCGCATCTAGGACAACTCGGAGGTATTGAACACTGGAAATGCACGTTAACTAGTGCAAGCTTAAGGGCTCGTTATAGTCGTGCGTAGGTCCTATGGCATAGCCGCGACGGTGTAGGTTCCGCGTCGGTTTTCATTTATACTTTTGCGTCGTTGTCCGCATCGACGTGCAAACACGCGCGCAGACCACTGGCAGTATCCACTAGGGCTGCACGATTCAAGCTAAAATGTGAATCCCGATTTTTTCCATGGGAATTGAGATCCCGATTCTCTCACCCGATTCTCTTTATTTTAACAAAAACATTTATTATGCACTTAACTAAAAAATGTGCTACAGGACTTTCAGTTACAATAACGTTTCTTAAAAGTCTCTTTTTCTTATTTTAGACCCCTTAAAATTTAGAATAATTTAAAATTTGTTAGCTGTTAAATTGCACCTGTGCTTTTTGTACTATCAAACTGGCCAACCTTAAAACTTTAAAAACACTAACGTTAAACCTTTAAAAGACTAAAAGATCAACATTGAGGCATCAGAGAGAAACGCAGACATGTAACAATGTTCCCCTCGTGCGAAAAACCCTTTCTAATGGGGAACGCAAAGAGGCCGTTTCTCAATGTGAAGGCTGCAGCCTCTCTGGAGGTCGCATTTCTAAACTGCGCATCATAAAGACTGTCTAATTTCAGAATATTAACAATTAACGTTATAAAAATGACTAATATTTTTAGTTAATAATAAATTGTTGAAGTATGTTAATGACTTGCGAATGTAATGCTCCGTTAACTCAAATGAACCAGGCTTGATGACGTATACAGCCTGCATGCGATCTCCTGAGGTTGCAGCCTTCCGATTTAGAAACGTCCGGAGCCTGAGGTAAATAATTTCCTTGCCTTTTTTCGAAACCAATGTTGTTGCATCTTCACTTTCTCCGTCGCCACCAGGATTTTCCACAGTGACACTCGTTTATCCTCTCTTTTTTGTGAAAATTGCCGCTCCAGATCCACCAAGTAAACGACTGTGTTTAGGTCTGCCGCCTTGTTATACGTCACGCGAGTGACAGCGGAACGCCGCAAATGAGATGAGAGAGAGGAGAGAAACGATCGGGTCTGATTGGTGAATGAATAGGGTTTGGTTTTACCCTGTATGAGTGTGTGTTAGCAAGTTTGACTGATATTCTTCTTGGGCTGTAATGTAAATACGTGAACACTTGAACGCAGAAACTGAATACAGGGAAATACTGTATATGCAAGTGAATCGCCGTCATTTAAAATGAAGATCGCCTATATGTATGAATCGAGATCGTGATTCTTTTTCGATTAATCGTGCAGCCCTAGTATCCACGCGTGTAACCACAGTAGCAGCGTGATCGTCAATGAAGAAGAAGCTTGGCAAGTTAATCCACAAACGAAGAAGAAACAGCAACTTGTTCTGTATGATTTGAGAAGACCAGCAATGATGGATGTAAATAAACAGCCACTTTTTTTGCAGTTTGAGTTAAATCACCCCTCAACTTGGCCATTCTTTGTTTTCACCGTCACAAACAGAAATACCTATTACACAGTTTTTTTTACCTGACGGGAGGGGTTTTGGTGGACCAATCACAGTGCTTGCGGTCCGTGTAGAACTGACGCGCTGTTAAAAATTTTGCGAGGTGTGCGTCAGGCTACGCAGAGCTACGCACAGGCTACAGATAGCTATGGCGTAGAACCTACGCACGACACTAAATTGGGCTTTATTCATATAGCATCTACTTCAAAATGCTAAATACACGTTAGCAGCTTATGTTAATCACTAACAATTTGGGACAAATATGATGTTATTTAATGTTATTTAGTGCTCTGTGGCACGACAGGGATTTGACCAATTTCCAGAGTCACAGCGGACAGCCGCCGATAGCCGCCAACCACTGCCAGGCGCCGCTGGTGCGCGTACATTCATAGAAAATAATGTGTTCTGTTTTTAGATTCATGGCACAGCACTGCGCTTCTCGTCTGTTGTGCGACCCCCTTAAGGCTAACGTTGTTCTCGATTTCAACCTCCGTTTATAATACATTGAGCTGCACGTACACTTTGGATTTGCCGCGGTTGGATTCCAGTGTAGACAAGTGAAGTCATGACCATTAATAGTGTTTATATAAATTTAGTCGAGCTGCACGTACCAGGGCTCAACGCAAAGAGTTTTTTTATACTTTTATACCGGTCGGGCCAGTGGTTCAGGTTTTCACTTGCCCTACCTAAATTTTGACTGGCCCCACTAAAAAAAGATTTCAGTGTCAC
Organism: Paramisgurnus dabryanus; assembly: GCF_030506205.2. NCBI lineage: Eukaryota > Metazoa > Chordata > Actinopteri > Cypriniformes > Cobitidae > Paramisgurnus > Paramisgurnus dabryanus. Next base: position 5,010,776 of record NC_133338.1, on the reverse strand, counting down.
ATATTTAAAATAATAATCCAAAGGTCAACTGTAATTGTATACATATGCATATTATTCATCATTTGTTAAGACAGCTGGCAATTTTAAATGTAAACTCTAATTCTGAAATTTCACAATACTCTCATCAGGGTCAATAGTTGCTGGGATATCAAGATTAACTGTGCACAGAAATGGAGAACTCATATTAAAGGAATCCTGCTGTATAGAAGATAACAGCATATTAATAACACTGTTTTATTAATATTGGTTTGTGTTGTTATGTCTCTTGATGCGCTTAAAATTCTCTTCATTCACACGTCTCGCCGTTAAGTTCAGTGGACCAGATGAAGGGTTATCGGCAACCCTTTTAGACACCATGCACACAATGTGCTGTCTGCTTTTTTATGAGCTTCAAGGTTTTGTTTACAGTAGTTGCTTGTTCCAATGAAAAAAGCTCCTGACTTGTCTGCTTTACCTTGATACTGATGGCAAACTGTGCAAAACATTGCATTGTTTCTTTCGACGTGTTTTACCCAAGTAAATGTCTGCTTAGAAAGATGTTAAATAATTAAGTTTTCGTTTGACCTCATAACTAGAGGGCGCCGCAATTTTAAGGTCTCTGTGCTCTACCTGTTGACGTAACACGCAACAGTGTCCACAACAACTGATAAGGTGTTGAAACCTCAAGACATTGCTAAGACATTGCATCTCTTAAAATGTGTCTAGATTAGGACTGTCACAATGATTAAATAATCGTTTAATTGCGATTGTTTGACCTCACCGCGATGATTTCAGATCACCGCAATGATTGCACATCTCTTTTAAAAACACAAGAGGGAGCTGCAGCACCTGTATAAACGAGAAAGTATGAGATGGCGCTCTTTAACTGACAGTGTAATGCTATACATTGTAAAGCCATTCAATACAATGGCATTTAAAAAAATGCTGCAAAACTTTGATAAGAAGTATGAGGTAAACATACATTTCCAAAACAGCAATTCCAAAGTAAGGGAAATTAGGGATGCTATTCTTAAGGATCTGTAAGGATTTGATTTTTTGCAGCCACTACAGACATGTGGTCCAGTACTAATATGAACTGTTCTGGTATAGTCAGATTATTTTTATTGCATTATTATTATTATTATTATTATTATTATTATTATTATTATTATTATTATTATTATTTCACTTTAATGTGTTTACTTCTTATGAAGAATTTTCAGTTTTTTTTTAAAGATATATTAATTAAATAATTACTTGTAAATATGTGTTATGTGTATTAATATTTACTTAAGTTAAATAATCACAGCACTGTGTGAAAATTTTTTCAAGAACAAATAAAAACATGAGAATTAAATGTAAAAGCAATAACACAGACAATAAATCGTCATAACCGTCAAAGTCCTAAAACAGGCAATTTATTAAAATTTATTAGACAATTAACTGTCAGCCAAATGGCATAATCGTGACAGGCCTCATCTTGATGGTAACATTGCATAACAATACATACAGACGAACAGCCACAGGCAAAAAATATATTTAAGTGACTGAGGGTGAAACAATAATAATGTTTACTTGCCCAATTGGCTCTCACGCGGGGGTCACCGTGCAGTACTTTATGTTGAGCCCTGACATACACGTTGATTCGCCACGTTTGGATGCCAGTGTAGGTACGCTAGGCCATTGACCATTAATAATAATAATACTAATGCAACATCCGACATTGTTGATTGTGTGTTTGGTGCTGCCGCGCTATCATTGCTGGGGAAGATGAGACGTATACAGGGACGTATGGCAAACCGGTTTTTAGAAGGCTCACCAGTCAAACCAAGTTTGAACCAGAACCCGTTTTTTTCTGGTGGAAAGGGGGCAAGAGTCCTGGGCAGAAGTGTTGCGCGATATGCCCCATAGTGAGATCGTCCTATCATCAGCCTGTGAGATTGCTGATACATGATAGTATCAGGGGACAGGGTAATAGTTTACTCATTTATGTATTTGTTCATTTTACTCATTTATGACTGGATTGGTTGACAAAAAAAGAAGTTGATTTACTCTCGGGGCAGCTGGCAACACAGTCTTAAAATCCACCTTTAATCCGAATGCATCATTGATGCCCTGGCGCTCTGAAATTTCCTGTGTGCCAGGGAGCGGAAACAACTCACCCACTGGTTTTAAAACTCTGCATGTCTAACAAACTCTCTAGTGCAAGGAAATGTCATAGCTTTGCGCATTACAAATTCAGGTGTGAAAAGTAGTCCGTGCCACGTGCTTCAGGAGTCCAAGAAGCATGCATTACAAGTTCATGTGCGAAAAGGACCCCGTGCCGTTACAAGATATCTTGTGCAGAAAAACCTACAAGCCCTCTCATGCGAGGAAAGGCATGCAATGCGCATGTTTGTGTAAAACTATGATGATAATCTATGAAGAAGAATTTAAAACTATAACAGGCAAACATGCCCCATATCGGCCATATGTCTGACTATCATTGATAGTATCGTCTATCGGCACAACTCTACTGGGCTGCCTCTTTTGGCAGTCATCTAGGAATCACTTCGGAGCCCTCGGACTCAACCTCAACATCCTAAAAATAATGTTTACTTAATATTGTAATTTGAGAAATTATTTTATTGAGTCGTCCTTCAGACCAAACCGATGATTTGAGAATGCTATGTAATATAAATGCATAAACTTCACAACCGCACCTAATTTTATTAAAAACATGGTTGTGAGATTGTGTGATTATAATAAATGAACTAATGTGGTTATGGCATTGAAGATTGGCGTTATTAGATTTATGAAGGAATGCTAAGTACAGTAAAGTCCCCAAATTCATTTCTTAAGAAGTGGGTTAGAGGTGGATGCCTGCGAGTCCTGGAAGCTGTCCAGATACCTCATCTCATTATTTTCCTGCTTGCTTGCTCAGGATTCAGTTTGTTACCTCCCCCAGGGGCTGGAGTTTAAGCAGCTGATTCGACTTCATGGTTTCACGCTGAAGTCTTTAGGATTGTATGAGACCACTTAAGACCGTTCCATCTGTTCCATTTTAGTTATCCATGCGTTTATTTCCTAAAAATCAGAATTCAAAAGCTCTAGGGCCAAGTTACAGTCAAACACTTTTTTCTTTTTTTTACTGTAGTGTGTTACAAATAGCAACGTGTGCGCACACAATAATTATGTATCCCACCCAAAATCACTCCTTGTTCATGTATTTGATTATCATGTTGATGTCAAACAAGGGCTTGGATTCCCAGAAATGAATCTATTTGAAAGATTCTACAGCTGTGTGTGAAACCAGACTGTTTCTTCCTGGTGTTTGTGCTAAAGTCAAGAGAATACAAGATCTCCACTGCAGCTGATGTTTTATGGCACGTAATTGTGCCAGGAGTTCAAAGCAGTACATTTGCTTCGATCATTATCTGAGTTATAGGGCCATGAAACAATATTAAGATAATGAGCTGCCATACTCGATTGATAAACGTTTACATGTCAACATGTTACTAAAATTGAAGGTGTTGTGTGTAGATTTTTAGTGGCATCTTGTGGTTACATTTTGTGAATGGCAACATATAGACCCTTTTACAACGCACTTGATCAAATAGCCTGCACCCGCATTTTGGGAACGAAAGTGGTTACCAACTCAGAAAGTTTATCAAAACGGTTTCCCAGCATCAAAATGTTTGGTTGTTGCGTTTGGTTGCACGAATATAATATACTAATATACGTATATATGTATCTGGTCACTTTATATTTGGCCATCTGCTAACGTCTTCTATCCACTCCACTATAGTACACGGATTTGGTAGCTGTGTTGAAAAAGTTGATAAAGTCAACAGGACTAACTTTTTTCATTGGTTGCACTTTCTTTGGTGCACCAGAACAAAAGTTAGGTGCACCCAAAGTTTTGACCACATCGCATTTAATGGCACAGTTTTACAAGCACCCAACCCTGTTAACCAAATTGGGCGCACTTTTGAGCCCTGGTCAACTTTTTAAAATAACCTTCTCTGTCTGTGTTGATTCACTGCTGGTTTTTTCCAATACTTCCGTTGCCAGATGCGCGCATATGCTGCCACGTCATCATTGTGTACAAACAGTAAAAGGGTCTATGGCTCAGTCCACTGCTCACCCCCATCCCTTTCAAAATGCATAGAGAAGCTACGGTAGCCACCACAGGACAAGCATGTCATCGTCATCTGAGCCAATGGGTGCATCCCAGTTAAGCGGCTGGATCCTTCTAAGGACGTGGATTTTGAAGGCAAGACTTGTTATTTGAAGGCTACAGCCTCTGAAGTCCACGAAGCAAACTGAAATGAGACAGTCTAGCGTACGGGGGGAGTTGCGTCACTTGCTGTTCCCGCCCAACAGATCAGACCTATCAGACTTTTAAAAATAAATTTGGAACCAGAGTTTTTTTTTTTGAAAATATGACACACTGATGCAGATTAAACTACCCAACAATTTATCAAATTTTCCAAACATTGAAATATATAAAAGTAAAACACAATATGAACAATATTACACTAATAATATTAATTCACACAAACTTGAATACATCTCGCTGGGCAAGATTGTACTGTATATTTTTCATAGTTTGTGACACACTTTACCATGGTGCTGCACCACTGCGGTGGTTATGACAATCGTCACAGCCCTAGATATACCTACAAAAAACATTACTGGTGTGCATCTTGAGACTAAACAATGGCACTGATGTATTTTAAGATGTGTAAGTTCAAGCTGATTTCAGTTGGGATGACACAAACAAGCATTATAGTCCTGGACTCAAATTAAGCACTTTTCCAGAAACAAGGATTTCCACAAGGTTTTACTACAATGGAAACTTGTTGCATTGTGCCTGTGCTGGAACACAGACTGTAAATGTTTAGATTCTTCACTTCTCGAATTTCTATCTTGACTCTGACGTTCGAATGCTTTTATAAAATCTTGGTTTTGTCGATGCCAAGGCTTAACCAAGTAATTTCTCACTGTTTGTCTAAAATTTACTTCTGTACTCGAGATGTACTAAAACACCAGATTGCAAGATATTTTTGCTATGAATGCAAATGTTATTTTAACCTTCTAAGCCTATTTGTGCTATGCAGAGTGGATCGAAGAACGTCAAGATAAAGAAAAAAACAAATGTTGACTCATACATTATGAATACTATTTTTTAAAAGATTGTTTGTGCAAGCATTCCCATAAAATGATTCATGGCATATGATTGGTTCCCATGCCTCTCTTTGAAACTGTGCGGGTCTTGAGTAGGAAAACAGTGCTACATTCATGGGAACCACAAACATGTTTCAGTCTCGTCAGTTTTTCGCTGTGGCGGTATGTTTTTCTGTGGTTGATGCGTCACATTTACCTCTTTTAGCTTACTCAAAGTCCTTTTGCTCCCCCAAATTATTGCATTGATAGATGATTTGGACATCTTAGGGCCACAAATGACCCAGAAGGAGAGAATTTGTGGGGGGAATGTAATTGGCCCCTAGGGAGTTTAAGCTATTGGGCTGAAGATTGAAAGTTGAAAGAAAATGGCACAATTTAGGCCAGACTGACTGTATTCATGGTCTTGTCATCTTTCAGCATTTCTTTGTTTGAATGCTTTATGTATGGGAACTAGATTATGTCCATTTTCTCAATCCCATTATTTTAATGGTATGGCTTCAAAGAATAAAAATATGTTTTTGCAATAAATATTGCATCATAGTTTGCTGTGTTTTGTAACTTGGCGTGTTGGTGCATGTTTGTTGATCAGTTTCTAACTCTGCTTATTGTAAAGACCTTGACTTGATTTTAATGCACGTCTTCAACTTGATTTTAATGCACGTCTTCAACTTGATTTTAATGCACGTCTTCAACTTGATTTTAATGTACGTCTTCAACTTGATTTAAATGCACGTCTTCAACTTGATTTTAATGCACATTTTCAACTTGATTTACATGCACATCTTTAACATGATTTACATGCACATCTTTAACATGATTAACATGCACATCTTCAACTTGATTTTAATGCACATCTTCAACTTGATTTTAATGCACATCTTCAACTTGATTTTAATGCACATCTTCAACTTGATTTTAATGCACATCTTCAACTTGATTTTAATGCACATCTTCAACTTGATTTTAATGCACATCTTCAACTTGATTTACATGCACATCTTTAACATGATTAACATGCACATCTTCAACTTGATTTTAATGCACATCTTCAACTTGATTTTAATGCACATCTTCAACTTGATTTTAATGCACATCTTCAACTTGATTTTAATGCACATCTTCAACTTGATTTTAATGCACATCTTCAACTTGATTTTAATGCACATCTTCAACTTGATTTTAATGCACATCTTCAACTTGATTTTAACGCACATCTTTAACTTGATTTTAACGCACATTTTCAACCTGATTTTAATGCACATTTTCGAGTTGTTTAATATCTTTTACCTGTAGTGAAATGAATTTTACCACTCATCTTTTCTCATTGTCTCTGTTCTCGCACCATGACTCTACTACTGCTCCCTGTAGACACATAACAGCATAGTTGAATAATACTAGTGAAAGTTAATGAACTATGAAAATTGATTTTTCTTGTGTAGTATAGAGAGAGTGAGAAAATTATGTTACTGAAGCCCAGATAGCACTTTCTGTAGCATCTTTTTCTACAAGCATTTTAATTCTTGTGGAAGTCTTAACCTCTTCGAGTCAATAGATATTGACATATTGATCCTCATGCTTGTCCAGTTGTGTTAATTTGTTGCACTTATAGAAAACAAGTTAGCATAGAAACACAAATGCTGCTGATTGAACTTGTTCCTAGAGTATTTCTTCTAAATAGACAAAGTAGCATTAACATCTAGCACCACCGTAGTGCCTAACAATTGGAGGCAACAAATGTTGTCACTTCTCCTTAATGGTGGTGGGTAATATGGCAAAAATTATTTTTTTTAGGGAGGATCACACTTCACTGTACTGGGACAGTAGTCAATGAAGCAATAAATGCTTTTTTTTACACTGACAGGCACATGCAACCGTCTCTGTATCATCATTTATGCTGTTGCATTAATTTTTTTTGACAAGGCAATCGCATGCCATTCTTGATGACAGTTTCTCTAAAATCATTTTGCATGACGCAGCCGTGTGCCAGGCAATCTTAAACCAACTGCTTTCTTTGTTTTAAAAATCTCACCTCATTAAATGTCGCAAGTTAGTGTTTGTTTGAAAACCAGCTACTGTTAGATCCTGTCAAATAAGCAAACTTGTTTCATAATGTAGTGACACGTTCCAAAAAGTAATTTAATTCCTCTTAAGCCGTTTTGTAAGTTTGATTTGTTTGTCTGATGACATGTTTGCACAGATAAAAGCCCAAGGGTCCTGCCAAGCTGTCGAAGATCAAGTCAATTTTCATGTGTCACCGCTGCAGTTATTAATACAAGCTAACAAAATTAACTGAAGGCTGTTTTGTTCTGGTTTATTAAACACTACATTTGTTTTTGGAAAAGCAACATTTTGGGGGGAATCGCTATTGTAAAGGTATTGTATATTGTAAAACAAACAGTTTCTTCTCTTTGGAAATGTTATCCTGCAATCCTTGTAAAGTCAAACACTAAACACGAACTTTGATCAGTCATTCCAGTTTAGTTTGTGTACAGAAATGTTAAGTACAGAAATGGAGCAGATTTTCCTAAATTAACAACTATTAAAACGTAATACTGTTTGTTAAAGAGATATGAAGTTTATAACTTAAAAGAACATTTGATAAAACATAGCTATATTAGGTAATGATTATGGCAGCAAACCCGCAAATTAATGTTTTTTCTTTAACTAAATAAATTGGATTTTTGTTGAATGTTTTTACTTCTGTAGAAAATCAGTAACATTCCAGAAAGCTAGATGTTTGTGATGGTTCACGCAATGTACAACAATTTGCAGTTTCACTCAGGGAATGTTTTAATGTTCTTGACTTTTAATGCCGCTGCTTTTTTGTGATTTCCGTGTTTAATGGATTGTTTGATTTGTTTAAACATTTAAGCACTCCAGATATGAAGCCCGAGATGAAGTGAAAAGTAAGAAGACCTGAAACGAATCCTTCCTAAAAGAAAATTTCTCCAGATGTTTACCCAACAGCATCATTGCTAACCTTTAATCCTGCATTCATGTTTGGAAGTCATGCAGTGTTGTGAAGACTAGCCTAGGGGTGCACTGATAAATGATGATATACACTTATAATACGTGGGCGATAATTAATCGCACAGCCGATATTACTCACAGCTATTTCACATACTACGGCTTTTGATCAGTAAGTCCTTATTGATCTGAAATCACTGTTAGTTTGAGTCATTTAATGCATGCATTTGAAAAAGCAACACTCGTCAAACATAATCATTATACATATTCTTTATTATCATGAAAATACCTGAAAAGGTTTGAAGAACAGCAATATAAATATATCCTTAAGTCATTTCCTGGAGCTGCGTCTCATAGCTGCGCTTGTATGGTTCTTCGTCTTCGTCAGCGCATGTTGAGTTTCTGCACAAGAGCGCCCTCTGGCTTTTGGATGTAGCGGCATTTCACCGTAATTCATTGAGAAGCATAGCACGAATCATCGGCCGATATATCGGTGCACCCCTAGACAAGCCTCTTTAAACTTCCTAAACCATGCAGCAAGCTTAAAGAATACCATACCAGCTGCATACTTGTATAATTATTCTAGAAAATATCAATGCACTTTTGTGTAATGAAAATGTATGCACTGTAAAACAAAAGCAGCATTTTTTTTGTCAAATTAACATATATATTTTTGTTACTTTATTGTAAAAATTAAACCCAAAACAATTTCAACTTGTTTTTAAAAGTTATGTCAACTTATCACAGGTCAAAACTTAAAATTGTATGTTATACTCACTTGCAAAACCAAGTTGTACCAAAAAAAAATATGTATACACTTGGTCAAAACTGAAAATGACTTGTATAATTGAAAAGTTTTTGTATAATTGTATTAATATAAGACTTTTTAGGGCTTGATGAATCTGAATTGGGTAACAAACCAATAACTGCAAACCAATAAAACAATCAAACTTTTTTGAAAGTAACACACCAAAATTGAATTAAAATAAAAACAAAAAATATTTTTCATTTAGTTATATTTTTCATTAAGTTATATGCAACAGAATCAAATTATGTAAATTAAATAATGTAAGTTCTAGAAAAGTATTATATGCTTAATAGTAGTAAAGAAAAGTAGCTTTGTTAATACGTTTAGTGAACAATAATTTTAATGACAACAACAGGTAGGACACAGCATAGCAATGTGCCTCTTTTTCCACTTATGTCAATTGGCTTGAAATGAGCTTTAGTGATGTCGTCACCTAGACCATTAAAGCCCAGAGTATATTTTTTTTACGTGTATGCGAACGTATGCACGTTCGAACACACAGCCTTACAAAAAATAGTTTGACTCGTACATGTAAGCGGACGTTCGACGCATGTGCATTGCGACAAAATGCAATTTTAAAGTACGCTCTCACTCTTCGAATTATGAAAATTGTGTACACGCACTGTGCGCAGACCCTCGCATACACATAAAAACATAGCTATACTTTGACCTTTAACAGTCCAGCATGAGTTACTAAAAACTGTGCACTTCATCATTAGTTACTGACAGACCCGATCAATATTAACATCTATATCTGATAGCCTTTTGTGTTTCAGAGGAGGGCTTTAACTTGACACGAGTCAATGCAAGTGATCTCCGATGTTAGAGATACATTAAAACGGAATAACAGGCA